>NW_006916465.1:44562-100388 GCF_000464535.1 Endocarpon pusillum Z07020 | reverse complement strand
GACTCTCTTCGGCAAATTGTGTGGTCTCTAACAGCTTTTCTGTGAGCTGTGCAGAAGCGTTACGGGCCAATGCGCCTTTGACGAACTTGTTGACACTGTTACGAACGTTTGGAGGGACATCAACGATCTCAACAAGTTTAGAAACATAACGGCCATATTGGGTAAGTCGTTTAGGCTTATCAGGAGTCTTTCGAAAGTCTATGGTATGCTCCTGAGCCTTTGGAGGCGTTCGTGGTCTCGCTATCTTTGATAATATCATTTCAGGATTCTATGGTACTATCCCTGTCTCTTTGAACGCAGATAGGATAGTAGATTCTTTGAAAGCTCGCTTATGAAACTCTTCGAAAGAAGCGAGGAATTCGGTCTTTGAGAAGTCTTTATCCCCTGTTCGTATAGCAGCGTCAATAGCCTCGCTATGATAGTGCTTCAAGGGCTGAAAGATCTTGACATCTAATGGCTGAGCAAGATGAGTAGTATGCGGAATAAATGCGAAAGGAATAATATTCTCTTGCTAGCAATATTCCACAAAGTCATATTCAAGATGACTATTATATTCATCACATAATAGAAGACGTTTGGCGCCTTTTGTACGTGTCTTGGTGTGCTTATTGAAGTGTCTAGCCTATTCCATCTGAATTTGATCGTTTGAATAGCCACTATCACTTATAATAAGCAAGATTCTTTCATCCAATTGAGGGATAATGAAGTTGTACGTAATTTGCGTACTAGGGAGAATAATAATAGGGAGTACTATAAATCCTGTGGCAGAGATACACTTAATTAACGAGATATGAACTCGATTATCTAGATCTTGTAAATACTGCCTTTCTTTAGGCTGTGTTATAAGGATCCAATAGGCACGTCCACAGCCTGTACGATAGCCTGTCTCATCCATATTGTAGATATCGTCATCGAGAATGCCCCACGTTGAACGAATGCTTCGAATTCGATGAAACCAATTGAGAATAGCTGCAGGATCATGACTGCGTTTGCGCTTGATAGCAAGAGGCTTTTGTTTTTGTTTATGAAGTTCAGAATGGCGTTTAATGAAATTCGTAGGCTAATTAAGGCCCACAGTAGGGGGGGGGGTAGAGGATTCAGTGTGATTCGTGCGCAGGATCGAATTGGCAAAACCTCACAGGAATTTCGGCCTAGGGGCTATTCCAAAGTCCTCCAATAGCTGGATATGCTGTATAAGCGCCTGTTCCTCATCTGGAGCAAGCTTCTTATTATGTCCGCCGGCCTCACTCTTGCTAGGGATCCCATGGAGCCTCCTACGGAGCGCCCATGGAGATACATCGAATTGTCGCGCAATATCAGCTATGGCGCGTTCAGGATTGCTTTGCCACGCGCCTATGGCCTCTTGAATGCCTGCCTCTTTGTCTGAATAGGATAGAGCCATTTTTGGTTGAGTAATAACGCGTTGAAATTGAGGAGTTGATATTTCGAGTGGATTTGCGTAGCGCTTGTGATTTGCGTAGCGCTTGTGGGCACGGCTAGTAGTACCTGGCTGAAGTTTCGTAGCACGCTGCTAAGCAAAACAGGCCTTAAACGAGACAGCTAAGCTTTGAACAGCTAATCGGTCGGTTTGTCCAATCAATATGGACAATGGTCTATGAAGCTTCTAGACACTGATGTGGCGCTGTATCTCAACTAGTCGCTACTAGCGCCGTGCTACGAATATTACTACGTACGTACTACGTAGTATGCCTCCTACCATAGTACACGTACGCCAACACAGCTCTAGTGCGACTAACTAGCATGGTGCTAGTGCCGGAGCTTCAAGATTTGTGCCGACGCGTTTCTTTGGCGCTAAATCAGAAGACGCGTAAATTGACCCAGAAGCACTTCACCCCCCTACGCCTAAGCCCTGGGCACGGTACCTGAGGCAGATAATCAATAAAAAGAGATCTCACGAGGTGACAAAAATGCTCACTAAGCCACCACCTTAGGCCATGTCTTCCTCGCCGCCATCATTACCTTCGTCGTTCGATCCTGCGGTGGAGCTCCACACAGAGCCGAATCTACCCGACCCTCATCTGGCGGAATCAGACTCCAATCCGGAGGACTTGGAAGCCTTACACATTCAAGAGGAGGAGCTCAAAATCGCTAAAAGCAGTGCGGGAGTGGTTATACAGCATAGATCTTGGGAGCTTCTGGGGACCTTGTGCAGCTCAGACGTCTACAATCCAGAAACACCATCGAAACCCACGACTACTCGGAGATCGCTTCCTGCAGATGAACAACGGCTGACTCTACCAGCACCAATGCCTTTCTCCTCTTCGCCTGGTCTATATCCTCAGAGCTCCCCACCACTAGCTGCTGGCCAGAAAAGGAAGCTCTTTCAATCATGGGAGCCAGAAGAACCAAGGAAGAGAAAGACGCTGGGTGGATTTCTTCTTGACGAAGGGGATGAAGGGAGTGTAACAGTGGCAGACCCGAGAAAAGAAGAGGCTGCTACTTTGAACACAGAAACTGTTTCTGTAAGCCCGGCTGTTACAGTATCCAATCAAGACCTTGGAAAGGTGGCTATACGGTCTCGAAGTCCCAGCCTACCTCCGCTGCCAGAATCAGATACGTGGAACCAGTTGACACACACTGTCCCAATCCGAACAAGCTCAGGCAAACTACTCAATGTTACGCTACGACCAAAGTCCAAGCAACTGTCATACGAGCAAACGATTGCCCAACGCTCCACAACAGCTCCAGGTCGAGCAAAGAAGTCCTATTACGGTATCGATATCCATAGATTGATGAACGAGCACAAAAGTCGCGCGGACACCGAAACTGCGTGCCAGGAGGTGGACCAACGAGACTTGCCCTACGCGTCGATAGAGCGTCCTGTCGGAGCTACAAGCCATCACAAGCAAGGCGAATACCAAATGTGGACCGAGAAGTACCGTGCACGAAAATTTACAGATCTTATTGGTGACGAGCGCACTCATAGATCAGTGCTCCGGTGGCTAAAGTCCTGGGATCCTATTGTCTTCCCTAGGAGCACAAAATCCATAGCGAAAAGGAAGCACCCGTTTGGTGTTTCCGATCCTCGAATACTAGATGAAAATGTTCAGCATCGCAAGATCTTACTGCTAACCGGACCACCGGGGCTGGGCAAGACTACGCTGGCCCACGTCTGCGCCAAGCACGCTGGCTACGAGACGCTGGAAATCAATGCGAGTGATGAGAGGAGTCGAGACGTGGTCAAAGGCAGAATAAGAGACGCCGTAGGAACAGAGACCGTCAAGGGGATTGATGTTGTGAAAGGCGACAAGAAGACCAGAAAAGCTGGGAGACCAGTTTGCGTCGTTGTAGACGAGGTAGACGGGGTTGTAGCTGGAGTGAGTGGTGGTGGAGGTGAAGGAGGGTTCATGAAAGCGCTACTCGACTTGATCCAATTGGACCAGAGGAACACACAGTCTGCGGGCGACACGTCTTACGGACCCAAGAAATCGAAGAAAGGCGATAAATTTCGACTTCTAAGGCCAGTCATACTCATTTGTAACGACCTCTACGTGCCAGCTCTCCGCCCTCTCCGGACATCCTCCTGTGCAGAAATCATCCATGTTCGAAATACACCTGTCGAGAAGGCAGTTAACCGGCTCACGAGCATATTTGAGAGAGAAGGAATATCAAGCGATGGAGACGCAATCCGACGACTATGTGAGGCCAGTTGGGGCACAGCAGGTCGTAAGCAAGGACAAAACAACAGTGGTGGCGTCGGCGAGGGCGACATAAGGGGGGTATTGGTGCAATGCGAATGGGTTGCACACAAGCTACGCTCAACGTCTAACCATGCCAAAACACCACGTCTCACCAAATCCTGGATTGAGGAAAATATCCTCAACTCTGACTCCCAATCGTCATGTGGCCGCAGTCGCGGAGGCACCCGGGAGATCCTCGAGCGAGTATTCATCGAAGGCGCCGGCCTCCCCAATCTCCCTACCAAATCATCAGCCGAGGATGCCAAAGTATACGCCCAGTCAAACACAGCGCCCATTGGGATTTCAGAACTTCGCAAGCGCGCCGCAGTAGCTTCCATCCGTGAAATGGTCGACACGCTAGGCGACCATGACCGACTCACAACCGACTGCTTCACAATCTACCCAACCGAGTCCTACCAGGACGACCCCTACCTGACTAAACCAATCGCAGCGTACGACTGGCTGCACTTCCACGACATGCTCTCGAGCCGCGTCTTCAACGGTCAGGAATGGGAGTTGGATCCCTATCTCAGCCAGAGCGTGTGTGCCTTTCACCACCTGTTCGCAGCTGTGAACAATGAGAGACAACGTGGTTGGAACGCCGACCACAGCGCTTCAATTGACAAAGACGCAGAAGATCAATCTCATCCTTTTTCAGGCCCGAGAGCGGACTTTGCGGCGTACGAGGCTGAAAAGGCGAATCGAGCTATTATCACAGAGTTTCAGTCCAGCTTCTCAGCTCCCCTGCTCAGGCTATACAGATCCACAGATGCGATTGCGGCGGAGTTGATACCCAACGTGACGAGAATGCTTGCGCCGGAGGTGAAGCCTGTGATTGTGGGTGGGAGTGGCGGGCAGAGCAGCGTTGCCAGTGTAAGGAAGGAGAGCGAGAAGACGTGTGTCAAGATCGCAAGTCGGGTGATGAGTGGATTGAACGTCGCGTTCGAAAGAGTTCGAATCGAGGTCGAGGGTGGTGGGGCGCATAGTCATGCTGGGTTTGCGCTGAGAATGGAACCGTAAGTCTAGCATCACCGCATCCTTGAACCCTTACCTGCTTCATTGTGTTTGTGCTAACGTGCATTTCTTCGCCAGACCCCTCGATTCGCTAGCAAGGTTCGAGTCCACCAAAACCACAAGCAGCGGCGGTCCCCCTGCACCAGTCCGCTACGCTGTACGCCAGGTCCTGGACCAGGAACACCGCAGAGACATTCAGCGGATTCGCTCCGAGAACCGCTTCGCGCGTGCTACTGGCCAGAACAGACTTGACGCTCCACATACAGGGGACGACGACGACAACAAAGAAAACGCAACTGACACCAGCGTCAAGAAAAACGTCACCGCAACAGCGGGCAAGCGGGACTTCTTCGGCAGGATCATCAACGAAGCGCGACCGGGTTCGGCTGGACGGGGAATGGAGAGCGCGGCGAGTAAAGTTGTCGCGAAAGCGGAGGAGAGGGTGTGGGTTAGCTTTCATGAAGGGTTTTCGAACGCGGTGAGGAAGCCGATCACATTGAGGGAGTTTTTGGATAGTTTTTGAGGATGGGAGGGTGTTTTGCTCTTGCGCGAGACGGGAGAGGAATGAGTAGAACGGAAGGGCATTGGTGAGGGACAATACCGGTTGGGAGAGGGTGTAAAGGTGCAGACATCGTAGCAAAGGTGCACTGGAATACAGGAATGGAAAGGTTGGTGATGCGATATTTGAAGTCCTAGTTTGGGTGTCAAGCGGATGGAGGACTACACGTCTGGTCTCTGACTATCTATATGACAGTAGGTCAGCTTCACGAGCAAGCGTGCCTCGAGTATCGGATACATCTAACTACATAGCGACTAAGTTAGCACAATTTCAGCCAGCTTGATCAATGCGCCAAGACTGACCGCCGAGCAGAGACAGTGTGTCCTGGTGAACTGCGGTCTCTTGCGCTCCATCGACCTTCTAGGCTAAGAGGTGGTATGGCAGTCTACTCGAACCATGCCACCAACGGCCCATGCCACCCGAAGCTATGGTTCTGGTTGAGGAAACCGTACATGCTGTTCGACGAGGCAGGATCTGGTGGCATAGCTAGACAATCCGAGCCTCTTTCGGAAACGCGCGTCCCTATCTCAGCCATCAGGTTCAAGCAGCATATTGGGAATATTCAAGAACCGCGGAATGGGGCCGGAGGCGCAGGGCGTCGTTGGACATCGTCCAGATAATCTCGTAAAGAGTATGGCATAATGACGTGATGTACCGAAGAAGCTATGCATGCACTTCCTACGGTGCACGATATCGTAGATGGTTTTGGTAACGGTCGTGCCGAGTCTGACACTCGAGCTCAGCTAGAGGTTAATTCAGCCACACGTCGTTCGATCTCGGGAACAGCTCTGAGCTGCATGTCGAGCTCCTCCTTCTCATCCTCGAGTTCCAATCGCCTCTCTGCATTAAGGTGGGTGAAAATGTATCCACCTTGTCCATCGAATTGCAGAATGCGACTGTGGTATTTCCATAGACTCCTTCTGTGACTGACAGTCATGAGCGTAGTTCCTAAGCTCTTCGCGGTATCGTACATCTTCTTTTCGACTTCCAAAGTAACGCTGCTCGTGCATTCGTCAAGAATGGCATATTTCGGTTTATGGTAGAATAGTCGGGCCATGGCAATGCGCTGCTGTAAACCCCCTGAAAAAACATCACGCCATTCCTCAACCGCATCCCAGCCTCCTTGACGATCGACAATGGATTCAATCTCCAGAATCTTGAGGATCTGAAGGAGATCATTCTCGGCAGCCTTTTTTGCACGGAACTCGTAGAGCGAATCGGGGTAGATGATCTGATCGCGCAGAGTCCCACGTGAGAGATATGGACGCTGGGGAATGTAAAAGATGTCTTCGAAGCTAGGCTTCTTGACTAAGCCCCCATAAACTGGCCAGAGACCACCGAGTATGCGGAAGAGCGAAGACTTCCCGCACCCGTTCGGACCGACGATGAGAAGATGGTCGCCAGGTTGAATAGAGAAGGTCAGCTTCTTCACGAGAACGTCTCCGTTGGGCGACACAATAGGCACTTCAGTAAACTCGATACTTTCACTTTCGATAATCTCGCCACGCCCAGTCAGAACGGCTGCGTTCTCCTCGGTTGAAGCTGACGAGACTAGTTTCTTCTCAAAATGACCAGCAGTCACATCGTCCATAACATCGAGAAGGGCCGACACCCTCGAAGTGTATCCTGCGAGCTCTGTGATCTCCTTATAAGAGAACATGACCCTACCAAAAGCGTCTGATGACGACAAAAGCATTCGACGGTTGGTGACGAAGCTTTCTGTTCTTTCACCCATATTCTTCAATGCCTGCCCGGGCACTTTGAAAAAGACCGGCACACTGCAAAGGACCAAGCCCAATGCACCCCAGAAATATTTGATGACGAAATCCTCCATGAATCCATGGTAGAACCGACGCCGTAAAATGCGATTGACATGTTTGATGAGCGTGAAATAGCCCTTATCGAGAGTGTCCTTCTCCGCCTCCTGACCATGATACAATGCAATTTCCTCGCTGTAATCGATCAATCGAGTATGCTGAAATCTAAATTCGCCTTCCAACCGAGCCTCATCCGCCACGTACTTGCCAAACGGCGGTGTTAATGCTCTCATGACATTCGCCGAGATTTGCACCAGCAAGCTCATCATGAACAAGCCCTCTCCGCCGACGCTCTTTGATAAGGAATAATTGTAGATCACCATGTCAAGGATCGGCTTCGCAAGATTGGAATAGAGCTCTGCTAGGCTGTTCGAGAACCGGGAGATATCAACGGTTATTAGCTGATCTGCATTCTTTATTCGGTCATCTAGGGCGGAAAGAGTGTAGAACGTCATGTGCGAAAGGTATTTCTGGTGCACGTGGTTCGTGAGTCGAGTTCGGTATTGAAGAGAGAGTTTGCATTGGTGGTATTGAAGCTGTAGGACACTTTAGCACACAGGAAGAAATACTGGAGGGATAGCGCTACCATTGAGTTTGTAAAAGTCGCTGGGACTGCCACCATCATCCACCAGACGAGTCCGAGGAGGAACTCGCGGCCTTTGCCTTTGACCAGACTGCTGACGACCTTCCCGTCGAGCTCAGCGACGTACAGACTCAGCATGGTTCGCAGAACGAGAAAGACACTGTGGCTGACGAGCAGCCTCAGTTCTTTGCTCTTGACACCGGGTATAACAATCTTGAGCAATCTGAACAGGCTGCGGAAGAATTCTCGATTTATCTCCACCCTCTTTTTGCGACCGCTGTCCACATCCCCGGTGCTAGGCCGGCTGCGAATCTCGGCTTGACGACGGGTGGCTGCTTTCTGCTCAGAGATCGCATTGTGAATTCGATGGATGAGTGCTAGGAACAGGGTCAAGTACACGGTCCTCGAGATTTTTGTGCGGTGATGCAGGTAGAGATGTGTGAGCTCTGACAGCAGCTGCTTCACAGATCGACCAGGCGGGAGCAACTTCGATTGCGGAACCATCTTGCTTGCGCTCTAGAGTCAGGTTGCATACATATCGAGAACAGAGAAAACTTCAGGTCCCCGCTGCGAGTCACAGGTTGAAAGTCCGTTACGGAGGATGGCGCATGTGAAGGACGCCCGATTTTGGACGTCTTTTGCAAGCCGAGGTCCGCATTCAGCAGGTCAGTCACACACTCAGGTCTTTGAGATTGCAGGGAAAATCGGTTTCTGGATACCTGAAAGGCGGATCATGTCTTGTATTTGGTGGGAAAAGGTTTGTTTGGCACATTTCACATAGATTAAAGGGAAGCGAACATGTAATGCTGTGTTCTATATCCAGTAATACGGCTCTCTGAACCATCATACCATTCATTATCTATCCACTTTTCCCTCCTCGACTAATCTCTTGACCTTGTGAAGTAATATCTTGCTCTGCCTCCCAAGCCTATACCTCCCATCTCTGTCTGGCCTTCTTGCCTTCAGCATAGCCCGCCGCTCTCGGTCCTTCTCCTCCCTCACCATCCGTCTTGCTTCGGCTTCAAGCTGCCTTTGTTCTGCCATCTGTGTCTCCTTCGAATAACTTGATCGCTTGGGTCGTGCCCGACGGCGACGTTCACTGACATCGTCTGTATCGTCCTTGCTATGTCTCGGAGCGTTCACTGATGGAGCGGGGCGGTCTAACATAGCTTGTCGATCGGGATGTAAATCTAGGCTTGCAGGCTGTGCAGACGACGTCTCTGGCTCTTGGTGCCGGTATATATCATTAGAGCCTGACTGCTCTTGTGCCTTGACTTTCGCGTAGGCCTTCTTGATTTTCGCTTTCTGGATCAGGTCATTCTTGATTTTCTGAGCTGCCAGCCGTTAGCATCTGCCTCGGATGCAGATATTAAACTCCAGACGCACTCTTCCGACGATATGTTCCATCGGGTAAATTCGCAGGTCCCACACTGAATCCCTTTCGCTTCTTCCTCGGAGCCTCTTCGTCTCTCATTTCACTATCTGTATGAGGGCGCTTCAGAGCCATGGCGGTCTTAGCCGTCAGCTATAGTGGTTGGCACTCAAGAGTGCAACAGGCTCAATGGAGGGGAATGAGCAATGCACCTAGGGTATTGTTTGGTATGCCTGCTCTGTGCAGTTTGGGTGGTGGTGTGACGAAGTTTGAGTTCTGCACGCTGCACGCGGCAAAACAGTGAGGGGGAAAGTTGGAGGTGGCTTGGGAGTATGACTCGTTCCAACAACCACACTCATTACATCTTCTCCTTTGTCTTCTTCACTCCCTCCTTGCTTCGCTCCGAAGTTGCACTCCTGATCTTGCGAATGCCATGTTTCTCTCCTAGCAACATCCCTCTCCACGAAAATGCCCGCTGCTCTGCCATTTAGTCATCCGCTCTCCCACTACGCTTGAGATTCTACATCGCTTCACCATTATGGCCAACTGTTGTCCACCGATTGTCAGCTTAGCACCTCGCTTCATTGCTGATACTCGACGACCGTTTGTTACTTCCACCCTCTTTGACGCTACTACCGGCGTGCGTGATCTAAGATATCTCAGACTATGGCAATATATTACGAGCCAGACGAGGAATCGATCGAAAATTCCTCACAAGATTCAGGTATGAGAGCCACGAGACAGGGGAATGGCACTGCCGAGGACTATAAACCCGGATCAGCCGGTGCAAACCGGCATACCATCAAGCAATTTCCACAGCCCAAGCATGAAGGGTACCGGTTCGAGGTCAATTCTCGAGCTCAATTGATCGAGAGTATCAAACGTGGAGAAAGTCCGACGTGGGTGCCGAATCCAGCACTAGAAGCTCTTTATGCGAGGTATAATCCTTCAGACCACGAGGATCAATGCCAGAGATCCCCCCAGCGGGACAGAACGTCACTGGATCTAGCTTCAAAGGACGTGCAGGCCGCCGAGAGGCAGGGCATGACAAGCCCTTGTCGTGATTTGGACCCGGCCGAGATCGAGCGCCCTCGTTCAGCTCTACATTCTGGCGACTTCTTCGAGAAGCGTTCCTCCGACTCAATTTCATATCCGTTGTCTGGTGCTCCGACACGCTCAACCAGTCCACCAAGAGACTGTGTTGTCTCCTCACCCTCGACCTCCTGGTATGCGCCTGCAGTCCCTGCCTTCTCACAGCGCTCGACAGAATACGATGGTGAGTCTTGGTCAAGACCTCTCATCTCTCGGACGAGGGCCCCGTCTTTAGGGAGCAGTCTCTCTTCGAGCTTCGTTTTCCGTCCTCCTACGAGTCCTCTTGTTCATGCTGCCAGCAACACTGATCTAGATTTCCCTACGAGCTTCAGTACTGCATATCAGCCATCAAGCCCTGAAAGGAGCAACCGGAGGCGTACTCTACCCCCTGATAGCTTTTACTCCTTTCAGCAAGCCTCGGATAGCAGCGCAGCGGTCACGAACTTTAGCAGGCCATTTGCGTCAGTGAGACGACAGTCGTCACTTCCTTATCAAGCCCATCAACCTCGAAGATCCATGACCTCTTTTCCGACGGGTCACTCAGTATCCAGTCCTCAGACGCCTGGATTGCCACGATCTAGGAGACCGTCATTCTCTTCGGACCACTCTCCTTTACAACACGCATCAATGGTAGGTTCATTTGAGGAATCCATTCTCCGTGGCAGGATGTCCACCGCGCCTTCCAAGCCGCTAGACTTTGTTGCCCAGATCGGTGTGCTTGGAAGAGGTGAGTGCAAGCCTAACCTTAGATGTCCCGCTCATGTAACGGTTCCATTTCCTGCCGTCTTCTATAACTATCCATCCATCGGGAAGAGGTCATTTTCGGACGATAGCCCAAGCCCTTATGTTGGCACCATAGATTTGGAGCACTCGCTAAAGCCGGTTGAAGCAAAAAAGGCTCGAAGACGTCCCGCGAGTCCAGCACCGAGCGTAGATGCTCTCATGAAAGATGTCACAGCACCGGAGAATACGCATATTGGGTTGGCCCTTGAACGAAAGAAGCGAGAGAAACATCGGAAACGATCGGCCTCCCCGAAGAGCCCTCCCGGTGGCTGCTATCGTGTCCCTCAACAAGGTCAGCTACAAATTGTCATCAAAAACCCAAACAAGACCGCAGTCAAACTCTTTCTTGTCCCTTACAGCTTGGATAGCATGGAACAGGGCACGAAGACTTTTGTTCGGCAGCGCAGCTTCTCGGCTGGGCCTATACTTGAGAAACCATTAACCGACAAGCCACAAGCTATATTACCTGACCCTTTACAGCATAAATCTATCTTGAGGTACTTGATCCACCTCAAATTCTGTTGTCCGTCCAAAGGAAGATATTATTTGTATGACAATGTTCGGGTAGTTTTTGCAAATCGTGTTCCTGACGGTAAAGAGAGCTTGAGAAACGAAGTCCAGCTCCCAGAACCACGTTATAGCTGTTATAGGCCAGGACGAGAATCTTCGATGGGCAGTGCAGGAGCTAAATTAGTAGCAGACAAGGCGTCGAGGAGACGAAGCTCAGGTTTGGTTCTGACATCTGCCGGGTTTGATGCTATGGATGGATTCACTTTCACTGGACTTGCGACGACATTTCCTGTCGATGGAATTGCACCAGCGCCGTCAACATTTATACCGCTTAATCTTCTTCCCCGAAGCAAGACTCAAACAGCTCTTTCGGAAGTGGACGAAGAAAGGCCGCAAAACGATGCTGCTGCCGGGTTTCAGACTAGGAAGCCTACTTCACGAGCTATAACCGCGGTACTTGCAGCTGAAACCGAGCCGCGTGAACGGACAACGTCTCCCACTCCGGGATTTGTGCTCTCCACAACTACTAGAGCTTCTCAAGTGCCATGGGCAACAGTTGATTTCGGTACGACTGATATTTGCAGCAATACAGTCTCTCGGACTGTGTCACCTACACCAGCTGAATGCGGTGAGGGACTACTTTCCCGAGAGCTCAGGAGCATGGACGTACGGAAATCATCGACCGAGCAAGCTTGACGCAGACAAGAAACATACCATGCTCATGTGGCTTATTTGGAGTAGTTCAAGCAGCTACCAAACGGGCAACGGTGCGAAGCTCGAGGGCATACGCTTTGAATACAGGCCATGGAGCCTGTCTTTCAGTACAGGGTGGCGCAGGTGTGGTGTTTGGTAGTCTGGTGCTAGGGGCAGTGCGAATAACTCAACGGCAAATTGATATGCCCCTTGCTGCAATATACCCATCTGTTTGCTTTCATCACCAGCCGAAGTTTAGACGCTTACTCGAGAGATCAATAGACCAATTTTAACTCTATTAAATCCTAACGAGTTCTATCTTTGATGAAGAGCATCCTCTACCGCTCCTATCAAATCAGTGGACTGATATCTTTGGGCCCCGGTCCCACACAAGCGTTACGCTGCCAATCTCGGGTCTTTAACCAAATGCTCGTATACGATTTCTCCAATGGGCAGCCTATCCGAAACTGGCAACAACAGTTGCAGACCGCTCCGCCTACACCAGTTTAACCTCCCAGAACCATACGATAAATACTGGCATCCCTTGATATCAGAGGCGTGATTTAGGAGACTATCTTGGGTCCTCCACGATGACAGCCACCGTGTCAATGGGGTATGGGCTCAGCATAAAGATTTCATGCCTAATTTCGACCAACACTATATGGCACTTCCTAAATGGGATTGAGTCGCGGCTATGCAGAAGATGGTTGAAATCAGTCTGACATTGTCACGAAAATCCTGCTTGTTTCGTGTCAGTGACATCCTTCGCGGGACTACTTTGTGGCTCTTTATTGGCACTTCAGGAAACCTGTTTTATGTCCTACAAACTGCTACTTGGGGGATTCTGCCCTCCAAAACTACTCCTCTGGATCTGGTGGCACATTCCGAATTTTCGATTCTAGATCTCAGCTGGGAACGCATTGTCCGACTACCAAGCTTTCGAGCCGGATTTCCGGATGCTATTCGAAGATACGGTGTAGAGCAGTATCAGCTCATGTTTGAATTGGGTGTGTGTAACTAGGAATCTCAAATACAAAGTTCGGATGGAATAACTCTGCAGGCGCCAAGGCCCAACAATGGCCTGACTGACTAATGTTTTGCGCGGCTGAGAGACGTTATTTGCGCATCGTGAGGAACAATCCGATCGCAACACAAATAGGGCGGGTCCGTGATAGGCGGAAGACAATCCTTCCACTCTACCATGTATCATATTCTACTTATTCCGGTTAAGTACTTGGCGGAAATCAAGCTTTACCGGACGAAAGCTGCCGCGCGGCGGTCCCGTCCAGTCCATGAGGCAGCCAAGATAATGCCGAGGCTCTTAACCATACTAGTCGAAGAGTACGGAGTCCGAGTGTATCAAAGTGATTGAAATACACTAAGAGATAGCTTGCCAAGATATACACTGTTGACGGTTATGTCATTTGACTTCTCCTCTATAAGCTTTGGGCCTTCTGACGCCCAAAGCAGTGGGGCATTGGATAACCTTGATGCCCAGGCGTCCGATTAGGAAGTCAAAGTGCCCTAGAATAGTGGTCGCTTACTACACAGGGGACATATCAGTGGTATTTCTTGTGACGTTTTAGGCTGGATAGGCTCCAAGCCCAGAGATTCTTGAAATGACATTACAAGGATAATGCTACTCTTGGCAGGTTATCTCTTAGCTTATTTTAACTCCTTTTGATGCACGACTCCGAATGGCCTGCGTTGAGCTGGCGGATGCGCCCTAGCTAATCATATTGACGCAGGAGGTCGTTTGGATGATCGATGATCGGGCTTGCATAATGCATTAGGCCTACATCTAGCCAAGTGGTAGGGGACACCATTGGCGAGCGACCACACCGCAGCGCCTTAACCCAGTGCTCTATATTTTTGTTTTGTAATCAATCCGTTGAACATTTCCAAATCATACGAAAGGAATTCATAAGGACGTATTCCATTATCTACCGATGATGTCAATTGCTCGTCCTTGGCTAAGATACTGGAATGCTTCCGCATTGGCGTCAAAGGTATAAGTAGGAGTACAAGAATTCGCACTTTTGCCATTCAGTGTACACTCAAGACCAAGCATTGAATTAATCAACTTTAAATTCCCTCAATCCTAAACACATCCACAAGACTATCAAAGATGTCCTCTCTCAAACCCCTAACCCTCTACTCCCACCACATAGGTCCCAACCCGTGGAAAGTAGCTTTCATCCTCGAAGAACTCAACCTCCCCTATGACACCAAAATTGTCCAATTTCCGAACATGAAAAAACCCCCCTTCAACACCGAAGTCACCCTGAACGGCCGCGTCCCCGCCATCATAGACCCCAACAACAACAACCTCACCCTCTGGGAATCAGGGGCCATCGTCCAATACCTGATCGACACCTACGACAAAGACCACAAGATCAGCTACCCCTCCTCTTCTCCCGAAAACTTCCTCTGCTACCAATGGCTGCACTTCCAGATGTCCGGCCAGGGACCCTATTACGGCCAAGCGATCTGGTTCGCGAGATACCACCCGGAAAAGGTGCCGTCGGCGGTAGAGCGGTATGTCAAGGAGATGGAGCGGGTGATCGGGGTGTTGGATACGCATCTCCAGAAGGCACGGACCGAGTTCCTGGTCGGGAACAAGTGCACGTATGCGGATCTGGTGTTTGTGCCATGGGCGGTGCTGGTGCCGTCTATTGCCAACGACAGTCCGATCGATGTCGAGGGCAAGTATCCGCATTATGATCAGTGGTTGAAGAGGGTCTGTGAGAGGGAGGCGGTGAAGAAGGCGCTGGCTGATAAGGCGAGGATGAGTGAGACGAAATGAGTGAAATTGTAGGAGATAGGTACGGGGAGAGGATGTATACGTAGTAGGAAGAGAAGGAAAATTGGTCTTGAGGCAATAGAAATAGATTAATAGTATTACTTCCTTCGGATCAATTGTGAGAATGTCTTCAGAAACACCAGCCAACCCGGACACCTTGAACTCTGTTTCTGTCCTTGACATGGTAGTGACGTGACGGCCGCCCCCTCACGACAACAATGCCAATAGCAAATCCCTGAGCGGGTGCAGCTACCTTCAAGTTTCAGGGGCCTTTCCAGCCCACAATCGGAATTACCTCTACATCCACTTCTTCTTGTCTTCGTGAATGCCTGGTTACGCACGATGAGCTCCCCGCCCTACTCTCAACCCCACAGAGCGTAAGCAGAACGATCAAAGACAATTTCTTCAGATCATGGTCAAAAAGACGCTCCTGCGACGGCCTCCTGCTATCATCACCAAAGGGAAGATCCTACTCGTTGTCCAAAAGCGAGAAGCAATGATGCACCGTCGATACATTCGAGCAGTAGACGATCACCCCAGCAGAAGGAGTACGAGAGTTGCGAACAGACTGATCGTGGTCTCTAGGAAAGACCACTTCCTGATTGTGGATAATGAAGTAGAGCATACCGGCACTCTTCACCATGGGAAGTCATGGTAGTCTTGCTTAGAATTCAATCTCGCTTAGAAGTCAATAGAAGCTAGCCGGAAAATAAGAGTTACATTTCCCGTAGGACCTACGCAGTACATTTCCTATGATTTCAGATCATACTTTGAGAGAATGTGGCAAAACCTGTTGACATTAGTGCCTACACACACACTACAGGGGGAACCATAAGTATTTGTAGCACGGGGCTTGAAACACAATATCAAAATCACAAAGTCAGGTAAATGGCTCATACTGTAGTAAGGATAAAGTACCTAGATATCGCCTAGTTGGGACTAGTCTTCTTGTTTAATTGCCTAACGTCCACAGGAATACCCATTAAGATCAATAGGGCTATCTGTACCCGTAGCGTTCGGAGTGGCAGATACTAGCACCGTGCTAAAACTACTTAACTTATGTCATCTACTATAGTACTAATCTTAACTTTGTTAGTAGACTGTGTGGGTCAAGAAGACATGTGATGATGTATGTGCCTTGATGATGTGTGTCTTGACTATTACGGTATTAGGCGGAAATTTTGCATTACCCCCCTGATGAAACGCTAGTATTCATAAACTACGCACTACACAGAATTTGAGTCTAGGTGTCCACGGAATGACCCAAATAGGACTAGTCTCTAAATTCGAGCTTGCATTTCATCAGCATCTGCTTGACATCTTGTCTGCATCAACTGAAGCAGCTCCGTGGGATAATCAGAAGGTACAGCATTCCATGCGGCTCTAACAGCTATTTATAGCTCGTACAATGTGCAGAACACGTACAATACACAGAATATTCACAGGATGCGCGCAGGATGAGCAGGATGGGCAGGATGAGCGTGCGGAACAGCAACAGGAATGCTAACAAGGATGCGTAACGTGGCCAACTCACATGTGCACTTCAAATTACTTGGTATTATGGGTCTCAGAACATGTTTCTGTTATTCGAATGTTGCCAGTGCTATTTTGAAGATAAAATTGATTGAAATAGTTCAAATAGACATCATGTAGACAAACACTGCTTACTTTTGACTGTACAACTCATCTCATTTGATTTCAGTTACGTCGCGCCAAGCATGCCAAGCATGTGCTGTGCGTGCGCACATACAATGGAGAACTCTAGTAGGAGTCGAGTTGCTCCATCGTTCGACTATGCGAATGTTGGGAGTGCTTCCTTTGTCGTTCCTACTGATAGTGCTTTACGGTTACGAGGCGCAAGTTATTTATATGCTAGATTGTTACGTCGTCATTTAGTAGGAACGGAGATATCGGCCATAAACCGGTGCACATGAGGGTGTGGTGCACATGTGAGTTGGCCATGTTATGTAAAGAGGACGTTTGGTGGGACACAGGGTGTCAGAATTCATTGCGATTTAACCGATATTCAACCATTTCTGCGGGAATTTTGCTGCTTACTCGGCTAAATTTCGGATAAACCGCAATGAACTCTGACACCCTTGTAAAGGTACTGTTGAACGGCAGGAGCGCCCATTGGTTGGGTTTTCTACGCGAAACCCCTGCGTTTCGACTGCTTTTGATTGGTCAATTTCTGCTGCAATTTCGCAGCTAATCTCGCTGTGCCGACGTATTTCTGCGCTCTGCGCAGCTTTTTGGAACGAACAGAGGCATTTCTTGTATCTGCTGCACAGGTACAAAAATGCCGCCTGATACTGTAGGTAGTGTAGAGATCGACCTCATGATTGGAGAAGAGATCGAAGATCGAAGATTTCTCGGCTCCCATTATAGATATATGTTGTACCAAAAGACCACGGCCCTCAGAGGACTGATAAATAGCTTATGTTTGACAATATATGGTTTAGACAATCTACTTCTGGTTCCAGTATCCAAAAGAATCCCTCCGTGAAGTATGCAGCCATTGCGTCACCATGATATTGTCATGCATGTTCAGTGCACTGATGAATGATCATCTTGCTGCAGTATGCATTGCAGGATAACTTACCCGATCTTGGCCGTCTTCAGAGTGTGGGGGTACTACATGATCCCGTGGCCGAGTTTGCAATATGAGACAGAGAGTACTTTGCGGCATTTTCGATCTTTGTTTGATTCTCTATTTTGCCCCAATCTTTGTATAAGAGGTGAATGAAGCATTGCAATACTTGAATTCTAAGGGTGAAGTATCTGTCTTCTGTTCAAAACGATCGACTTTTCGCCTGTTATGTTCCTAACCTGGTTGCTGGACGGGGGTCATTACCTTCTACTATCTCCTAATCCCATAGTAACTAGGTTTGGTGCCGTGTTGCTCAGCTTCGTGGGCCCATTAATCTTATGGAGACTGTATGCTTTTACGATAAAGCCTTGGTGTCGTCCAAACGAACCAAAAGAATTACCTTACTGGATTCCATGTGAGTATGCCTCTGCTCCTCAAATGATCGGCAAGCTAATGAGAAAACAGACCTAGGTTGGTAGCATGAGCATCAGGTCATGCGACAATGCATCGAGTGAAACAAAGCTTACGACCATTACAGGCCATATGATACCGTACCTAAAGAACGGCTCAGGTCTCATAAGCAGGGCGCGGTCAGTGATTCATCGTCGTATGGACAGGATGTCGCTACTAAACAAGGGTCAGCAAATACTTCAACGACACTCGTGAACCATTCGCCATCACCCTTACAGGAGGAAAGCTCTACTTCGTTACTTCTCCAGAGGAAGCGACGGCCTTCTTCAAGGACTCTAAACTCTTTCCTTCGACAAGATTGTCCGCGAGCTAGCAAGCTCCTTTGGAGTATCCAACAGTGCTCTATACGAATTCTCTCGTCAGCCTCTCGGTGAGAAAGACGACGTTGTGAGTCGAAAGACCGGTATCAAGAACCCTCGCTTGAAGAGCTTGAGTCAACTCAACAATGATTTCTGGAAACAACAGCTCTTACCTGGTGAGAGGTACTCTGAGCTACAAGAAAGATTCCTAGGGTATATTGAGACATCATTGATTCAAGCGGATACCAGCAACAAGTCAGCGACTTGCGAAGCTGCCAATCATGAGCATACCTCGCTGATGGAATGGACCCAGAGTGTTCTAATAGATGCTGGCGTGCGTGCATTCTTCGGCGACAAGCTCTTAGAGCTCGAACCAGACCTCCCAAAACACTTCCTGAAGTTCAACAACGAACAGTGGAAGCTCTGGCACAAGTGGCCTAAAACGACCCAGATGCGCGCCGCCAAATCTCAATGTATTAAAACAATGCAGCAATACCTGGCTCTTCCTAAGCATGAAAGACCAGGGGCAGCATATATGGTCGAGATAATGGAGACGACGCAACGCGCACTAGGCATTCCCGAAGACGATATCGCGATAGTTCTGTTCATGTTACTATGGACGTAAGCCTCATGAGACCCTTTTGATGCTATTTCTGCTGATACAAGTAAACAATAGCACCAACACGAATACCTACAAGCTGCTATTCTGGGCTCTAGCACACCTTCTCCGAGATCCAGGCTTACTAGCAACCATCCGAGAAGAGACTGCCCCCGCAATCAAGCCAGGCAAAGGCGTGTCAATCCCATACCTCACAGACTCGTGCCCTTGGCTGTCAGCGTTGTTAAACGAAGTCTTACGAATATATGGTGACGCATCGTCCACCCGCCTCGTAACGGCGCCCACGTCAATTGGCGGCAAAGCTCTCCCAGTAGGCTCTTGCGTCGTTGTGCCTGCGCAGCAGCTACATTTCAATCGCAGCATTTATGGCCCAGACGTGAACGAATTCGCGCCAGAACGGTTCATTCGCTCGAAGAACCTTACCCATAGTTCCAGTTACCGGCCGTTTGGGGGTGGGATCTCGTACTGCCCTGGAAGACTCCTCGCAAGGCAGGAAGTGAGCATCTTCATAGCGTTGGCTCTGGCGAGATTCGATGTTGAGATCGTTGGCGAGCGTAAATTTCCTGTGGCTGACAAGGGGAAGCCTACGGCTGGAGTGATGAGCCCGAAACCTGGGGAGGACTTGCTGTTGAGATTGAGTCCTCGCTAAGTGTGAGACCTAAAGGGGTAGTCCTCTTCGGGAGAACATCACTCATCAGTCCCAGACTAGTATCTCGCGAAAGTTGTGTCGATAGACGCTCTTTGGTGATGAACGCACCATCAATATCTCGACAACTGCAGCATAGATGTTGAGGATCATTTCGTCGAAGTCTTCGGGGCCCAGCATGTATCATGAATGTGCTGCTCCTTCAGCAGAAACATGTCATGGTTATGGTGATAATTGATCGAGTGAGCCATCTCCATGCTAAATGTCAAAATATAAGCCGTTCACTGCTGTAAGAAAGCGATAGTGTGACCAAAAAGCTTTGCGCAACATAGAAACAATGTCATCTTAATCATAACATGCTTGATGCTTGATCAGGCATGGACTCTTTGCATATACTCCGTAAAGTTACTGTAAAGAGAATCCGGGGGACCAGACACGGGAGAATGGAGCAAATTACATCACGTGCCTGAATTCCAGGGTCCGCTAGTATCTTGGCAAATCTGACTTTCGAGATGCGCCCAGTAACATGTCAATCAGTGAACGGTGTCGCGTCTGAATCCTCCAGAGTACTTCAAGAAACGCTTTATTTTTCTGCTCGTGCGCTGCTTCTTACAAATATTCAAGACGTCGTGATATTTGATATAGCCGTACTATCTTTAGTGGGGGAGCGGGGATCTCATTGCCCAGGGGCTAGGTGCTGCTGTCCGCGAACCCAGGTCGCGGAGCATCGCAAGCAAGCGCACGCAAGATGGACGATTCAGTAGCCACGCCGAGCTCGTTGAAGCAAGAGGGAGCCGAATCTATTAGCCAGACCCAACCTACGATCAATCCTTCCATACCTGAAGATACTGCTACTACCAACGACCTCGTCCCATCTACTGAAGGTAGGCCAAACCTTACCCCTGAGTCTTGCACGGCCTGCTCATGCCTTGAATGCTGGTTTATGGATAACTGTGTTGCGGGGTGCTGATTAACTGTCGTTCTGCAGCATCCGAGTTCCCTCCCCCTCTTCCAGCGCAAGATGAAGCTATCCAACCAATAGTACCAGCAGTCTCTGCTAATCCACTTGATGCGCCTCCATCTCCTCCACCCCAAGATGAACCAGAAGGAGAGCCGGAGGATGCGGAAATGGGCGGCATAGAAGAAGATACAAAGCTCGAAGGGGAAAGTCCAGAGAAAGATGCACGTGAATCGCAAGATGCTCTGGCGCCTGTCGCATCTGAGGGACAGCCTGCTCAATCCAAATCATCATTAGAAGCCACAGCACGTTCTCACCTCGTTGCGCAGACCCACTCCATCATCTTGCCAAGCTACAGCACTTGGTTCGATATGCACCAAATACACAACCTGGAGAAGAAATCGTTACCTGAATTCTTCAATCACCGTAATCGCAGCAAGACACCAGCTGTGTACAAGGACTACCGAGATTTCATGATCAATACCTATAGATTGAATCCGGTGGAATATCTTACAGTCACAGCATGCAGACGAAATCTTGCTGGTGATGTTTGCGCCATCATGAGAGTTCACGCGTTCCTTGAGCAATGGGGCTTGATCAACTACCAAGTACTTTCGATCCATGGACTTGCATGAAAATTTTCTGATACTGGCATAGGTTGATCCTCAAACACGTCCATCAAACATCGGTCCTCCATTCACAGGCCATTTCCGTATCACAGCAGACACACCTCGAGGGCTTCAGCCTTTCCAGCCAGGTCCAAACGCCTTTCAAACACCAGGGAAACCACACTCATCTACCGAACGAGCAGCGTCCGCCACACCTGCCTCAAAAGCAGATCTCCATCTCGAAATTCGACGGAACATTTTTGACGACAAAGGAAAAGCGATCACGCCAGCTGACGAGAAGGACAAGCAGGCTGATGGTGAAGGAGCTACCACGAACGGTGCTGGGTTGGGCGATTCGGCAGTCAAGGCAATGGACGAAGCGGCAAAAGAACCCAAAAAGACCTTTAACTGCTACTCTTGTGGGATCGACTGCACTCACCTACGATTTCACTATGCCAAGGCAGATCCTACGAGCACAAATCAGCAGGAGGTGAAGTACGACTTATGCCCCAATTGTTTTGTCCAAGGGAGAATGCCAAGCACACACCGAGGGTCAGACTTTGTCAAACTCGAAGAGCCAGAATATACAACGATACCTGACAAAGACGCGCCTTGGACTGATTCCGAAACATTGCTGCTGCTGGAAGGTCTAGAAAATTTTGACGATGACTGGACATCCATTGCAAACCACGTAGGCACCAGAACGAGAGAAGAGTGTGTCATGAAATTTCTACAGCTAGAGATTCAAGACCAGTACCTCGACGACGAGCCCAGTCAGACTTCTCTCCGCGGGCTGAACGGACGACAACCAATAACCCAGCTCGAAAACCCCATCATGACCGCCGTTGCTTTCATGGCTCAAATGGCTGATCCAACGGTAGTAGCCGCCGCCGCAGGCCGATCTGTCGAAGCAATGCGAAAAGACCTGCGTGAAACCCTAGAGAAAGGCATGGGAGGCATGTCCCTAGACAAGGACAAAAGGAATTTCAAACCGTCTAACGGTGACGTCAAACACGAAGACTCCATGGATGTTGACGCCACAAACACCTCTCTACAAGCAGCACCGATCAGCGAAACAAACACCAACGGTAACACTGCCTCGAACCCCTTACCAACAACAACAACCCCAGCAGCGACAGCTTCCACAATCGGCCTATCCCTCTCCGCCGCCCGGTCCTCCGCCCTAGCCTCCCATACCGAGCGCGAAATGACGCGCCTTGTTTCCGCCGCGGTGAATCTAACCCTCCAAAAATTTGAGCTCAAGCTCCGCCAATTCAGCGAGATGGAACAAATCGTCCAAGCGGAACGAAGAGATCTGGAGAAGGCGAGACAACAGCTATTTCTCGACCGGCTCAGTTTCAGGAAGCGGGTCAGGGATGTGGAGGAAGCATTTCGGGGCGCGAGGGAGAAGGGGGCTACGGAGGAGGGATGGAGAGCGGTCATGGAGGCAGTGGGCTTGGCCGGTGACACTGGAGGGGCGAAGCGGTTTGCGTTTGAAGCGAGTGCTGCTGAGGAAGTGCAGCCGCTGAGTGTGGAGGGTGGTGCGGCGGATTACAAGACGCTAGAGCTGTGAGAATGTATTCCTTGCCTGCTTACTCATTTGATGTTGTTTTCGGTGCACGGACTTTCTGGCTGGGCTGGCACGCAGTACGTGGGAGCATGTAACCTTGACTGATTGATGGCAAGTGGAAGGAATTGTCCAGGACGGTCATAAAACACGGAAAGAGGCGATTCTCTTACATGGAAAGATCGTTGGGATATTGCGAGCTTGGTAGGACGTTTAGTCCGTGTATGTACCGTGTCCCTACCGAGGAAAGCTGCCAAAAGAGGTATTTCAATGCAAGCCTGCTAGGAAGAGAGCAATCTGGGCTTTTCCCTACTCGTTATGAGAAGTATGTATGACCATGTTACTGACGTAAATTGCCAGGCTACTAATGTACCAGTAGGAGGCGTAATTACTGGTTAGACTCAATTCCTTTCAGCGCTACTGTGGTTCAGTCGTATTTTCCCTCCTCCTACTACTAAGGGATATGCCAAGGGCATACCAAGAGCCAAACATAACACTTACTTATGATACTACCTACGAGAGCTGCTGACAGCTTGACTCCAAGTCGGGTTTGGCTTAAATCGAAGGTCTCCCAATCTGTAAGCATCCAACAACAATAGTCGGGTCATGAAGTTGAGGTCCAGCGCTTTATTGTGGCCTCCGCTGAACACAATGTCATCTAAACCATAGACGTCTTTTGACGGGCGATTGCTGAAACGGCTCCTCTGGCTCCCCTGGCTCCCTTGCATTTTGTGACGTGATGAAAATCTTTCACCGAAAAGCGTCATGTGCTTGGATAGCGACCTAAGTTGAAAACGCAGGCAGCCGCCCCGTACTCAAGTGTCGAACTTGCTGACTAATCGACGGATCAGTGTTGAAATAGCAAGTTGTTCTATCTAATGAGTGCGAAGAGCACGTATTTATACGTACAGATGCTGCGTAGCGTGAAACGCAGATACCAAAAATACATGCGGATCTCATGCGAAACGCGTATCAGATCTGTAACAAAACGTATATGAAACGCATGGTCAAACCGCGCTCAAACAGTTCAACATCAAGTATGTTGTGCAAATTCGGAGCTCGAGCTGTTGTACAGATACGACCAACTGTGAGGTCTGGTAAGCGCATTAGAAGTTGTCCTTTCGTGTGCATCTCTCAACGTAGCATGGCGACGCCTCCTGGGTCTTACTACTCTGAGGTGGACGCTGAGCCACTGGAACGTTATTATGTGGGTGGCTATCATCCAACACATTTGGGCGACACCTTTCGAAGTGGAAGATACAAGATTCTGCACAAGCTGGGCTGGGGTGGATATGCAACTGTCTGGCTCGCAAGAGATTCCAAGTAAGAGAACTACCCCTTCTCAAACAGGAGGCACTACTCATTTGAATTCAGACTCAAACGCAACGTGGCCATTAAGATCTTGGTTTCTGAGTCATCGCCAGAAGACCACGAGCTCAGGATGCTGAAGCTCCTGTCAGATGGCCCGCTAGATCATCCTGGTAGAAAAAATACTATGCAGATGTTGGAGCATTTCGACCATGTGGGCCCAAAAGGTCGCCATCGCTGCCTTGTTCTCGAACTATTGGGGCCAAATATCTCTTTAGAAGCCGAATCGTATGATAGCGATAGGCTGCCAGGACGCCTAGCTTGGGAAGTCACGAAGCAAACCACACAGGCACTCGACTACATCCACAAGAGTGGTATTGCACATGGAGGTTTGTTCCCCTGCGCTCCTGCTAGCACGATACTAATTTGCAAATACTGGCACACCTACATCCAGGCAACATTGTCTTTGCAAACACAGGGCTGTCTCATCAATCAGATGTGCACATTCTTTCCAGTATGGATCAGACAGAGACGAGTGACGTTCACGCCAGCCCTGGCTATCCTCTGAACTCGCATCTTCCCAGGTCCCTTGTAGCACCAACGTCATTGCCGGTTTCTACCAAAGAATCTGGCAGTTGGGAAGTGAAAGTCGTGGATTTTGGCCAGGCATTCATGCACGGCGACCAGCGTGAGATACGATGTCCCCTGGTGTTCAGAGCGCCCGAAGTGATCTTGACAAGCCAATGGGATTCTAGAATTGACATATGGAGTCTCGGCTGCACGGTGGGCGAAAGATCTATTTTCTTCAAAAGTCGTTGGCTTACTGGCTCCAGATATTTGAGATAATTGTAGGATATCCCCCATTCGATAACATGATGCCGACTAGAGAAGGCCTTGTACGAGAATGGATCGCGATGTTTGGCCAGCTTCCTGAAGGGTGGAGCGACAGGGCTGCTGATCACAAGGAAAATGGTACGTAGAAGTCCCTTCAGTTATTGTATGCTTGAACGTGGTGGTCAGAAAACTCGGTTCCACCGGAAACTGACTTCAATCCATAGCTGATTCTGTCATTGAGCCAGTAACATTGCGAAAATGGTTGTTTGACACATATTTCGAGAACGACAAGAAAGCAGACTTCTCTGGGACTGACATGGAGCGTCTGGCTGACTTACTTGCATCAATGCTCACCTACTTACCATGTGCACGTCCTCAAGCAGCAGAATTGCTTGAGCATGCTTGGTTCCAGACCAACTCCGTCGTACAGAGATATTGCACAGAAATATGAAGAAATGGCTCTGTTCTCTCTCAAAGTTGCGCAGGGCGCAGAAGCAACATATATGACAAAAGGAGGCGCTTAATCGAGCGCACAGGCCAGCAGCAATCTCTCCTACGGTTGCCTTTCAATAATAGGAATAGTGTTGCCGCAACTTGAATTGATTAAAACTATGTTTGATGTCATAATTTTGTTGCAGTCTTAAACATCTAATGTTTCTACACTAAATAAGCCTATTATTATAAATCTCAAAGCTGTAGAATAATCTATGATTCAAGGCTCATCCAATGATACTATTCATAAAGCCATGACCCTTATAATAAAGGTAATGCAAGCAAAAAAGCATTAACTAGAGAGTAAATTGATGTTGGCATTCCTCTTGCCAAGACTGCAGCAGAATTATCAACTTTACTACGGCAGGAGGCATAATGTTTGTCACCTGCGCACTAGTAACTGGTTGTAACGCCAAGACGTAACGCCGCAAAATCGCCCAATTAGGACTACTCTAGTTTTTTCTTATTATCGAGTATGCCGCCCTTCTGCATCTTTTACTGCCTGGCATCTCTCTGGCGTAGAATTTGAACGAACTTGATAGAAATTCGTAGATGGCGCAGAATGAGATAGAATCAGTAGAATAACGCGTAGAATCAACAAAACGCGCTTAGAATGGCGACAGTGAGCATTCGTACAGAGCAACGGAGTATCTGTATGAGCGCTGTTAATGACGTTACTTACTAGTGCGCAGGTGACAAACATTATGCCTCCTGCCGTAGTAATTCACTTAAACTCTCACGGGAACGCTAGTCCTAATATTGAAAGGCAGCTCATTCAGGGATACCCCGGGCAAAAGGCCGTACGTAGTAATACTCACGACCAAGGTTAGCGGCGTACATGTGCACACATACCCTCTCCAGTTGGCCTAATGTCACACTAAGAAAGCGAGGATCTGCGTAAAGCCACGGAGCCTCTATGAGTCGATGCAGCCGATATACTGCAGCAACGGATGTGCCTCGCACTCTGTTTCTTGTTCGGTTCTCTCAAGATTGCCTCCGATGGCGCGGTGGAGGAAGAACGAGGGCGACGCCTTTCCACACCGGCCCAGCCCCTTGTTGCATCCAAATGGGTAGAACGCTGGACTGCGACGTGGGACTGCTTTGCCTGCGTCCCGTAGCTCCACCATTGGATCGACATCTGCCCATCTGGAGGGTTGCAGAGAGACACCGGAACACAGCTGAGAAAGCCGATGACGGTTCTTGTATTCGGAACTTTAATATTGCAAGACAATTCTTTTTCGAGCGAATAAGCTATGCCACGGAGCTAAGCAAACGGTGTAATGCGTTAAGAACTGCAACATTGTCATTTTTCTCCTCCGGTTATGTCCCGAAGGGTATGGATGGAATCTATGGACTTGATAGTAGAGCTTGGAATTCTCCATCTCCCAGAAATGCCTTGGCTCGAGCACACGAGAGCTCTTCAACATATTCTATAGCAGTATACGTGCATAGATTATTCTGGCTTCCGCAGGAGGATTGCTGGCTTATATCGAAAAGCGCTGGACTGTACAGTTTATGTCAGTCTATACTCTCTGTCTCCATCTTGCCAGGTGCAGAAACTCACCCTTCTTAGATTTGCCCCAAAAAGCGGTCCTCCAAACGGACTACTAAAAGGGGAAAAAAGACACATAGATAAAGAACCAGACGATCACCCCTAGCTTAGCTAGACAGCCTCTTTCTGCTGCTGCGTCTCCACCGCTTGCTCCTCATCCATGCTACTGACTTCTCCTGCGTCCTCGTGACGCTGATGCTGACGCTGACCATGGCGAGCAACACTGCCTCCATCTAAGTGTCCACCTCTAACCTCGGCCATATCGCTATCATGCTCAACATCCATACTCCTACCCCTCCTCTCCGGTCCGAGGAACGTCAGAACAATCACATACACATACACGCAGGCCATGAAAATACAGATGACCTTTCCATAATCATACCGTCTGATCTCGTGACCTCTTTGAAATTTAGGCGGGAGCGGGAATCTCTCACCAATAGTAGCCTCGATGGTCGATGAGGCAGAGCTGATAAGGTTACCGAGTTGGTAGGACGTCCCTACGACGAAGGTACGGAAAGACCCCGGAGACAATTCCATTAGGTGGATAGGAATCACGCCCCAAGCGCCCTGGACGCAAAATTGCTCAAAAAACGCCGCGGCGGTGACGCTGTGAGACGTGGTGAAGGAGTATGGGTAAAGCAAGGCGCCACCGAGGATACACATGACGATGATAGTGAATCGACGGCCGAATATCTGCGAGCAATAGCCGATTACGGTGCCGCCAGTTATGGCGCCAAGGTTAGCGACCACTTGGGTGACGGTGACGGCATTATGACTGAAATTAAACTGGTTGGTGAGCATGGTGGGGTAGAGGTCCTGGGAGCCGTGGGACATAAAGTTAAATCCAGCCATCAGCAGGACTAGGTAGATGAGCAAGATCCAATGGCGGCGAAGAGCGACCTTGCCTTCCTTAACGAACGTGCCGGCGATAGAGCCTTGCGCTTTGCGGGCGGCAACACGCTCACGGAAGGAGACGGTTTCCGGAAGGAAGTAGCGGAAGATAATGATCAAGACCGGAGGGCAAGCTCCAAACCAGAAAAGTGGTCGCCAGCCATGGGAAGTTGTGTCGACCAACCCGCGGGCAAAGGCGGTTGCGAGGAGATAGCCGAATGCATACCCTTGTTGTAGCATTCCAGAGATGATCCCGCGGGCCTCTTGAGGACAATCTTCGAGTGCTGTGGCGGCTGCATTGCCGTACAGGCCGCCCATGGCGATGCCAAAGAGGGCACGCACAGCGAGGAATTGATCATAGTTCTGGGTGAACCCGGTTGCTAGCTCGAGGACAATGAAAAGAATATTGTTGACAATGAAAGGCCATTTACGTCCGTATCGATCTGATGCGATACCGAATATGATGGCACCAACGGATCGAAGCATCAATACGAGTGTGATACCCCACGTGATGTCCCTGTTGGTCTTTCCAAACTCTTCTGCTAACTGTTCGACCGTCAAGGATACTGTGAAGAAGTCAAAAGCATCCCAAGTCCAAGCGATGAATGCCACGAAGAAGAAAAGCCATTGCTGAAGATTCAACATTCGCAGAAGTCGAATCGGATTCGGAGCTTTCGCTAATGGCGGCTTCAATGTTGTGAGGCGTGTAGCCAGATACTGACCAGCGGAAAGATGCTGATCGGTGGAATCACCATCGTGGCTGATAGGAGAGCCATCACGCATGACTTTCTCATCGTTATATGCCATGTTGTCGACGAGCGAGGAAAAGTCCAATGGGCAAAGTACGCTTTGAATACCGAATTGTTGATAGAGAAGGGCGAAAGGTGACCTCGGCAATGTTTCTGATCACTTCTGAGGATAAGAAACGTATCACTCAAGGTCAATGGACAAGCATACGGCATATAGCCTACTTATAGGGAGCCAGTTAGTGTAGAAGCAACACGAAGATTGAGGAGGACCCTTGTTGTACATCGACGCTGTTGAGAGGTGCGAACGGCAGTTTGCTGCTTCAGGTGCAGGTCCTCATGGTACACACGGAATGAAATTGGAGAAGCTGTGGGGTTGAAGCTCGGTATGGGACAAATCAGATGCTGTCGGTTGAATGGTCGAGTCCATGCCAAGGTCATGATCAGCTTCACACTTTGCTTGTTCGGATTAAGCAGCTACCACTGCATGCATGTCATACTTCTCTTGCGCCACTCGTTGGCCTCTTATCCCTGACGAGCTACTTCATATGCGGCCTAAGGATGGAAGGTTCAGAGCACTCCTGCAGGAAGGACTTCCTTCACATGAGCGGGATACTCCCGATTTTGGGAGAAAACCCTCATAGGCCCCATCATATGATAAGTGAAAGTGATGGGCTGTGGGCACTTTGATTGTCTACCTGGCGGAGGCCTTGTGTGATGTGTTCAATTATTATTTTGAACGAGGAAAATTGTGTGAAGGGGTGAAGGTCAATTCCTTGGCAGAGATCTGCCCGCTAGCCTTTTCCGGAGAAGGTATGTAGTACAGAATGAGGTTAGATCTCTCAGGTTTAACCTCTGCCACGAAGCCGATGAACAGACTCATGGTGTCATACTACTCGGTAGGAGGCATATTAAATGTAACCCTCTCCACTAGTAAAACTGTTATTTAACGACCTTCATACAGATACTCTTGCTGCGCTTGACGAATAACGTACCCCCTTAGGGGGTCATTCACCACGTTCGCCGCCGCATTAAGCTTCCTCTACAGATGCTATCTCATTCTACAACTACTCCAATCAATGCCAGTAAGATGCCAGGCAGTTATAGATGCTACTGAGATGCACACTTGATGTAAGATAGATAGTAGATTAGTCCTAATTGAGCGATTTTGTGGCGTTCTATCTTGGGGTTATAAGCTGTTACTAGGGCGGGGGTTACATTTAATATGCCTCCTAACGTAGTAGTAATCAACAGAAGGATCGCCTCTGAGAAGATTCCTCTTGTCTTTGGCCCGCGCACTGCGAAGTCTTCCATGTGTATAATATTGCATGCATGAGAACTTCAGTAAGCTGAGAAGCAGCTCCATAGCCCCAGTCCGGTACACGTCTTCTGCGCTTACATTTGGTAATACAAACCTGTGTCGTGTTGGCTGGATACTGCCAACGTCGTCACCCGCAAAGCCCGAGGCGGGTCATTATAATAGAGCTCAGAATTCGTCTCGATGGGGTCATTCTGGCCAAAAAAGGAAAGTATCTGTTTCTTGATACCTTGTTTCGTGAAACATCTTACTCGAGGAAGATATGAACAAGGGTGGGAAAAACAACCTAAAAACCTCTAAGGTGTCTCTATGCTCCATAGAATGCCGGTCTCGTAAATTCTACTGCACAAGAAGAAAATTCTGGTTGTAGATGTCAGAATCCCTGCGTATATGATACGTATCTGTTACGTATTAGCATGATGGTACAAGCGTCCCCGCATGCAAAACGCACGAAACGCTCTTGTAACTGTTACGCCCTGTTATTTATGGCAGTGAGCATTGCTATACGAATTGAACGCCAAATGCTGTTTCTGAGCTGTTACAGTAATGCGCTTCTATAGCTATTAGTAGGAGCAAATGCTCCTCTTGATAGGAGTAACTCAATCAAGTGAATTGGCACTTCCGTACGCTGTTTGCTACTACTTCTAACAGTAGAGACCCTCTTCAGGACGACCGGGGGCTTCCATGGCTGAAGCGCTCATCCGCAAGAAGCACGTCAAGATTTGATGCAGTAACCATGACCAACCAGTTCTTCTGGCACCCCTTGAAGGTCCGTCGACCGCCTTCTGCAAGTTGATGCTCTGCCTAATAACACACGGTCAAGCATCTCCTGGTCCCTTCTATCAAGGCATCCGCTGTTTATTGCCAGCCTAGCACGAAACCTTTGTACGCAACCTCTCGCGGCCCGGAAACGTCTTGCAGCATCTTCAAAGGTCAGACAGTGCTTCTTAACACGAGAACGATGCCAGAACCTAATCCTAGGCCGGGCAAGCACTTTCCTGCCCACTAAGATGCCATCAAACCTCGGTTCCTCAACCATTTGCTCGTCAACGAATCTAACCACCTCCTCTAGCACCCCGACCTCGTTTTCCCGAAGGTCCAGCTCAAGGATATTTTGCTGTAGCTTGAGGGGCTCCGTTCTCAGGCTTTGAAACTCACTACTTAGATCAGTGCAGAACATCCTACACATATCCTTTCTCTTCGGGACGACTGGTAGATCACGGATCATTGTGTCCCAGTCAGCACATGTGGCAATCAGATCTTTGAGGTCTTGTTTCTGGGTGAGCAGAGACGCTCGACGACCGTGGATCACCTTTGAAGTGGTTTGTTTCTCTTCGAGCCCTTCCTGCCCCGATCTTTGTGCGCCTTCCCAACGGGTCCAGACATGTCAAGAACGAGTCCCTATGCATTCCTATCTTGGAAGTTGCAGTTACGGTCTGATGATCTGTCAAGATGCCTTCCAGACTTGAAATGCCATGCAGCGAATCGAATTCGAATTCTTGGTCGCATATTTTATTGCCACTGAGGCAAAGGTGCGCCCAAAGATGAAGAGACTTCAGGTTCTCAGGACCTTCACGAAGTGGAGCTATTGTGTCAGCACCCAGGCCCCAGGTTCCCATGACTTCACGTGGTACAACTCTGCCTTGAACGGCCACCGGTAGTTTCTCCTACAGCTTTCCCAAGTCTCTGTGAGATGAGTCTCTGTGAGATGAGTACCTGTTGCTAGGTCCTCTTGGTCAAATGGTTCAAGGTTCTCTCCAACAGATACATTTATACCATGTTTTGCTCTCCATCTTGCTGCTCTCTTCCGAAATACGATGTCCTGGAAGTCACCAGCTCGACGTCCAATCTGTGCCATAAAAGCAGCATTCTGGTGCACCTTATATGTTCTTTTCATACTGTGATCCTCCACATTCACACCTGACTCATGGCTCTCTGGTCTCATCTCCAGATTTCTTGCGACACATGGAAAGCCCTGTGCCATCGACGCCATTCCAAGAAGAGCACTTCCAGCAATTCTCTTCAGCTGAGATCTGAGCTCATGGCAAACATCTCCATAAATTGAGCAGGATTAGTCTTGGCAACTGCACAGTCAGGTGCTGCCTCATCTGCTGCTCCCTCTTCGCCTATCAGTTCAGAGAGCAGCTCATCCTCCTATATCACCTCAAGGTTAGAAACAAACCGTACTCCTTCGCAACTCAGTCGAGCCCCCTCATCAAAATCATCCAGCATCCTCCCCGCCAGCATTCCTTCCCTCGTGCCAACCGCCTCCTCCCACCCACTTCCCGATCCCCAGGAGCGCCCCACAATTACACAATCCTCATCTCATCCACCACCCCCCTCGCCTCGGGAAACCGCGTTTCCCAGCTCGCCAACCACATAACCAGTGCTTGCCACAGAGCAAGATCCCAACACGATCACCTCGCGCCACCTCTGCGACAGTTATTGCAAGCCTGCCGAACCCGCAGCTGCAGTCTCAACGGGCCCTATCCAGCTCTTGATGTCTTTAACGACCTCAGCAACCTCCACACGAAGTTTCTCAACAGCGTGCTGGAAGTGACATCCAAGCTCTCACTGCTAGAAACCTCACTACACCATGTCAACAGCATAGGCACAGTGGCGCTCGCGACGATCGAGGGGGAGATTGAGGATGTAAAGGTGTTGATCCGGAAGTTAAGACGCTTCGAGGAGAGGATCAAGAGGTATCTGCGGCTGGAGGCTGAGAGGGGTGGCGGTGGGGGGTTGGAGATTATTGCGATGGTGAGGGATAGGTTTAGTCCCGAGATGAGGGATTTCATCTGCGGGATGAATTTGTTGGCTGTGAGGGCTCAGTTCATGGGTTTGCAGTTGGGGAGAGGCTTGGGGATTTCGCGGGTGCCAGGAGAGCGAGGAGTTTTGAGAATTAAGTGGGAAAAGGGGACGTGGTGGGTTTGGTAATGTTTTTGAATTGATGTCTTGCGTTAAGTGTAGTATCCGAACATGTCGAGCTTCAACAGGAAATGCTCGAATGGTGGTTCGCCACCTCCCTGTGGACTCTTTCCTTCTGAGATATGGGTCTTTGCGGTCGATGCAAAGCCCTGATTGCGCAGACAACGAATCAGTCTGCCCACATGCCTTTTGAACTCCCTATACACGTGTTTGGTTTCCTCCATCTTCGTCCCATCGTCATTGCGCCTAGAAACTGCAGCAAAGCGCAAGATAAGCCCAAAGATTCCGTCGATCACATCCCTGACTTGCGCCTGCCGACGACCCAAAAACAGCGCTTCAATGATACGATCGAGAACTTCCCCATGAAGTCGTTCGAGGCGCGACAAGCACCCGGCTATGGCTATAGTGCCTTCATAATCGTCTCGGTCGATTGCAGCTTCAATATTCTTCAGCAAGTCCTGGAAGCGTGACCATTCCACACCAATGGCATCATTACTCGAGTATGCGGCGAGCGTGCTGACGAAGTGCTGGGCCTCTATCCTGAATTTCTGGTTCTTGCTGCCGGATCGTGCAGTTCTGCCAGCTATGTCTCGCAGTAGACTTTGGGCGGCGGCCTGCACACGCAACAGTCTAAGCATGTACTTGAAGATCCTGTCGTATTTTCTTAGACTGCTTTGCGTGATGATACTGTCTAGGACAGGAGGCGCTTGGTATTGTAGTCTTAGGAAGTCGAGGGTTTCGATACTGCTGAGATCTTTACACTTTTCCAGTTCGTCAGTAGAGAGATCGCGGATGGCGAAGGAAAGATTGCCGGGCAGGTCATCACTATCGACGCCACTCGCGTCCGTGAGATGATAACTCTCGCTGAGAATGCCCATCAGGACAAGTCGCAGCTCAGAACTCGCGGGCGGCCAAGTGTCTCTAGCCTGCAGCCGAAGGCCTGTGGTACCCTCCATTATTCTACGTCCCTCGCCGCCTGCTTGGTCTGAATCGAAGAGAGCCCTACTAAGGCGTGAGGCAAAGAGCCCATCAGACAGAAGCTGGAAGCGGTATTGAACGGATAGGTGAGCGTAGAGTGAATGGGTTTTGAAAAGGAGATGGAGAGTTGAGAAAGAGAGTAGGCGTGATTGAGCGCTGAGCAGGGGGGTGAGGGAGAGAGAAAGAGAGTGGGGTAGTGATGGACAGAACTCTGATTGATCAAAAGGGTCTGATGATCCTATGTCTGCCGCCAGGGCTGTAGTTGTAAGCTCAAACAGAGTCGACTCGGTGGGTACAGAACGCCTGCCTAGATCTCGATCTAAAACATTTGGCACATCCAAATTGGTCAGGATTAGGCGGTCATCCTCCTCTGGTAATGCATCCTCGATCTCAGAGTGTCTTTGTTGATAGCCTTTGGGTGGTTTACCCTGGTTATATCGTAGAATCGCCTTCCGAAGAACATGCTCATACTCGTCTGCTTGCGTTTGCAGCCGTGCAATAGCTGCCCATGACATATACCATGATAGGTGAGACGAGGAAATCTTTGATGAATCCAAGATTGAATGGTCAGCCTGCTGGGCTTGCAAAATATTGAGACAGCGCCTAGAGTTAATCACCAGTTCCTCGACGACGGCGACGGGCGTTTCCTGATTGTTAAGTGGCCCATGATCTTGAGCCTTCGTACTTTCAGACATGAGCAACGCCTGGACCTCTGCACCACCCATACCTTTTCGGAGTCCCACCTCTGCTTCTAATGCAGATATCCAAGGCGTAGCAAGTACACGTAGGATCTCATGCAGCACTTTCCCCTGCCAGACGTGCTGTGACACCTCTTGTTCCGCTCTGTACATTAACTGTATAATGGCATCTCTAGCGCAGTTTGTAGTTGCGGCTACCTCAATAAGATGTTGTAGGCTGTGAATAAGGTACATTGGGCGAGAGAATAGGTCCTTGACCTGGAGTATTGACTGTAGCTTGCTCTTAGATGTCTGAATTGCAGACTCAACTGCATAGACGATAGTTGAAACCGCAGAGCTAAGAGCTATAGAGAGAGGCCTAACCTTTGGTTCAGTGACAAATGCTTTGAGTCGTCGCATACAGTTCCCCATCTGCAGCACGTCTTGAAGTACATCTTGTTGAACCTGAAAGCTCATACCAGAAATTTCGAAGTCTTCCGTGACTGGGACAAATGTTGCCAGCAACTGATCATAGCGGTAGAGCATCGAGTCTCTTCCGAGTCCAAGCTCGAACAACGACCGCAGGAAATCTTCGTGCCGAGCTATCAAATTTGGGAGTTTGGTATTTGTTTTCAAGGCTTCATCAGCAAGAACAGCATTGAAGACTGCTAGGCCTGCTTCGCTCAAGTACGCAGATCGTGGCTTCTGCGTCTGAGGCTGCAGGAAATTGTCCCAATTGACAAGCTTGTTGTCCCTGGTGCCACTCACCACATCCTGCAACGACCATACATCCTCCAAGATCTCGTCATGTTCGATCACCCCGCTGGTCGAAGCGCTTTCTTCTCCTTCTGACGCGCTCCTCGATTCCACCAACGAGTCGAGTTCAGGAAGTGGCTCGTCGTAGCAGTCAAGGGTGAAGAATTCTGAGCGAAGCTTGGGCAAACGTTCTTCTTCCTTCCCATCGAAATCAGTATACACAGCGAAAAAATTGCTCGCTTGCTGAAATGGCTGCCATATCGATTTTTGGTCGCTCAGAAGGTCAGGGATCTCCAGAAGGCCATCTAAAATGATCGGTTCTTCGTTCGACATCGAGGTGGAGCCTTCCGCCATGTTGCATCTGTGGTGTATGCTTTATTCTCTCCATCAGTGATAGTGTTGGAATTGATAGAAGCCCCTCTCCGATGTAGCTGCGAAACGGCTCAGTACATGTAAACATCGTCATCGGGGAATTATTTCACAAAACGCGTGGCGCGTGGTCAAGCTTGGCGATGATGCACATCTCGGGATTGTCAGGTACGCCTGGGAAAGTTACCGAGTACTGCTACATAGTACATATCTGCTATGGATATCGACCATCAAAGAGTGACAACATGACCAACACATTGGCGATATATATCTCTTGATTGTTGCCTTCAATCACTGGGAAATGGCCCCAAGAAAATCGGCGCAAGCAGACATTGACCCACCGCCAACATTTAGTACCCCAGCTCCAAATCATGATGAGATTGTCCCGGAAGAGGTTCAGAAGAGCTTGTCCCGGTGGACTGACGAGCAAGAGATTGCACTGCTCAAAGCCATTGTGAGGTGGAAACCGGTAGGTCAGTCACTCTATTTCAGACTCGCGAGTACAACTGATATGCGAGATGATCCAGGCGTGCACAAGCACTTTCGCATGATCGCCATCCATAACTACATGATCAGTCAAGGCGTTGTCAGCTCAGGCGATCAGCACACTACTATACCAGGGCTCTGGACAAAGCTAGGATCACTTTACAACCTGCCGGTTCTTGATGAAAGAGAAGACTCGTTGCTGAATAGCTCGTCCGAGGAGAATGGCTCGTCTGGTGAGTTGTACCGCCCCCGTTTCCCAGACCATGATTCGGCGCAAAAATTCGACGGAAGGCTAAATCTGAAAGGGTCGAAAACACCCGCATTGGACTCTAGAAGAGAGAGTACGATAGCCGACACAGATGAGGCAGGGTCGTCGCCTGCCCCGGGACGACGTGGAGCTAGGGCAACAAGACGGGGGGGAAGGGTTTCAAAGCTACAGCAGGAGATTGGAAGTAGCCATAGGACAAGTAAGGCTGCTTCGATGACGGAGGACGAGCCCATGGAAGACGCTGAACAGGAGGAAGGAGAAGATGGAGAAGGCAGCGAGACAGTGGATGGAGATGATGCCGAGGACTCGACAAAGACAAGAAGCTCAGCAAGGGCACGAGGAACCCCAAAAGGCAGGGGGGGTAGAGGTCGTGGCGGTACAAGAAGCAGAGGACGTAGGAAATAGTGTCTGAGATTGTAGAAAAGACTGCATGCAGTATGAGAAGCAATTGATAATGCATTTCCTTCTGTTCTATAGCCATTGCGCGCTGTGAGACTGTCCTGTAGATGCATAGAGAACATTACCGGCAGCCAGAACATAGCCTGAACGTCCGCTTCTTTCTTTGCGACCCTCTTGTGTTTGTAAAAAGATAGTATATATTCACTAGTTTCGCACAATTTCTTCAATAATGAAAAGCCCGATGTGTGGATGGCTTGGTGGCTAAGGCGTGTGACAACCCTTCGAACCCACTCAAGTTATGGCCCATACATTTCTCCTAATGGGATTTGTAGCCTCCAGTCCCTTGCACAAAAGCCCCGATAATGACGGGTGTGGCCATTTTCCCCACAGTTGACTCTCTTACCGGCTCACTTTGTGAGTGTCTGCCAGTTTGTCAGCTGACTGATAAGTACGAGTACTGTCCATTGCACTTCGGACGGGAAATGGAACGGAGTACCCGCCTTGAGCGGGTTGGTTTTTTGTGTTTTGGACAGGGGAGGTCAAGGGTTCAAACCGCAGTAGAAGAGGATTGAATATTTTTGGTTTCAACGATTGAAAATATTAGCATGCTAGGATCTGCCATAAGCTGTTTGTGAAAAGACTTCAAATCTCATTTAGCCTTGTTTAGAGCCTTCCAGGAAAGTAATAGAAGAGCTCTTGATATCACTGGCACTGCAGGAGGCACACGCTCTGAGAATAAGGAGGTCTTGGCAAGAAAAGGGGGCTTGAATGATGAAAAATGAAGATTCTCTATACCAGTAACATCATGCCAGCACTCGCTGCTTTACTCAGTGGCCTTCCTTTCTGGCCTTCCTCTCTCCTGTCTCTGTCTTTTGAAGCAACCAAAACTCCCTCTACTACCGTCTCTCAACTTCTTCAAGGTGATTCTCATCTCTCCTAGCTCTTGCTGCAATTTGGCCCTCGCATCATTGCTAGTCCGCTTGTCTAGCACTTGATAGATCTCAGATTGCGTGTCACTCGCTTTGCTGGTAGCATATTGGCTCATGGTCTGCGCAATGAATTCTGTGTCGAGCGTCGCTTGCATCAATGCAGGCAAGGTGTATTTTTCGGGCTTACGGTTGGAGAATGCTTCAAGTAGGGCGGTGGAGACGGCTTCTAAGAGGTAGGATAGGATTTCTGAGAGGAGTGCCGGTGGGCTACCGACTCCTGATGATGGTGTTGTTGTGGTGGCGGAGGGGGTGGACACGGTGGTGGATACTTCTGTATGGACCATCACAAGTGTAAGCATTGTTGTGTACACGTACGGACGGACTTGAGTTGGACTTGATACAGGAGCCCAGTCCGGCGCGTTGATACCGTCTTTGATGGTTTTGGTGAGGGTCAAGATCGTGGGCAGAGTATAAGATTGGAAGAGACGGGCGTCAATTTGGCCGAGCACATCACGGATAGTCTTGGACTCGTCTGTAAGCTTGACAGAGAAGGAGGACTCGAACAAGTTGACCAGTTGAGGCACAAGGTCGATGCGCAGAGCCTTAAGATTTGACAAAGTCAGCAGCATACGGACGTTGCGACTAGAGGCATCGATCGTGTCAGAGGCTATTGGAAGACTGGAAATATTCTCCGCGTTGGCACTGATCATGTCTGGTGTCACAACAATCCAGTCATCCTCATCTACCCTCACCGCTTTCTCCGCATTCTCGACCATACCACTGAGAGCTTTGTATACACTGGTGACGAACTGTGTCTTCACCATCTGCAGCAGCTTGGCCGGCGGTGGAGTTATTACCTCGCCAGTGCCAGCTTTCGTTTGTGTCTCTGAGAAGTATAGAATCTTCTGTAGACCTAGTAAGATGGTCTTCTCGAAACCGACGAAAAGCGTTGGCATCTTAGTTTGATCGCGGTTCTCCGGACTTCGCGTCCAGTCTTCAAGGTTCCTGCAACTTTCAGCGTCCTTATTCCAAGCATCACAAACAGCGCGGACACATCTTTCCCGAGCTGCGCCCACCATGGCCTTGATCTTCTCATACGAGTGGCTCCCAGCTTTGATGGGGCTCAGGGAGGTCATCTCACTTGCGGCTGTTCCCACTAGGTTTAGAAGCTTGCTCAGATAGTGAACAGCACTGAGCGAGTTCGAGTGTGGCGGCCAAAATGCAAAATCCTCCCAAGGTTCTCCACGCTTCGGCGATGGTGGAGGCAGAGTCTGCGGATCAATTCTGCCAAATCGGCTTTCGCCGGGTGATAGTGCAGCTGAGAGCGGCGTACTAGGCGTGTTTGGTGGGAAGGGAGAAAGCAGAAGGGAGATGTCTTCGATTGGAGCATCTGCGAACAAGGAAAAAACAGCGTCTCGAATGAGGTTGACCAAATCAATAGCACCATTCTGCAAATCTTTGACTCCTGCCTCTGAGAGCCTATGATGCTTGCGACTTTGGCCTTCAAAGCCTGTAGGTAAGGTGCTCTGTTTTTGACCATCGATGAAAGACTGTGTTGAGTCCCAGAACTCCATTACCTCGCCGAGCAGGCCACTAGAGAGAGACAACAATTTGGTTAAGAAGGCGAGGTTAGTCTCCCACATTTCGATGACTTGTTCTGTGTCTATTGCGCTTGGATTGTCTCGAACAGCCTGCCTTAGAAACGAAGCTGTGGCTGGTGGAGGTGTAGCCTCAGATGCTGCTAGCCGTCGTCGCAAGATTTCGATCTCAACTTTGGATCTCTCCGACATGCCAGTAATTTTGGTCTTCAAGTAGTCGTATCGGCTCAACAACCATACCCAAATAGGATTATCATCTACACCCAGCTCGAGAAGAACCCCAATCAATTCCATGTGCTCTTCTGTCTGCCCTGGTCCTGCAACTGGAAGCACTGATTGGACGTTGCTCAGTCGCCGCCATATGTCTCTTTTTAAAGCTTTCACTTGCGTTTCCACATTGGTCCACATGCGGCCAGTCACCAGAATTTTGTGAATCTGATCATCTGTCAATGCCTGTCGACCGTTGACGGCCTTTTCGGCAACAGCTCTGGCGTCATTTGAATAGTTGCGAGCTGAGTTGTACCGTTCAACAATAGCTTCATAGTCCTTTTGCTTTATAGACTTGGAAAGATTTGCGCCAAGCTCGTAGATCTCTCGCTCTTGCTGCACAGCATCCACAATTGATTTCAACCTTTCCTCGCGTTGACGACCACCAAGCGCTGGACCCCAGACATCCTCGGCCTTCTGTGAGACTTCTAGCAGTGGCGTCTTGATACCTTGCACCCCGAACTCGCTCTCCTTTCTAAGAGCGTTCTTGCTAGGCGGTGGTTTAGATGGCTGCGACATGCCTGCTGCGCTACCGCTGCTGAAGTTCCTAAAGTGACCGCTTGAACGACTTACGTGTCGAGAGTGGGGTGGGGAAGTCAAGCCGGTTTCAGTCTCGGTACCTTGATTTTTCATCTCTGTGTAGACGTTATCGATGGTTGCTTTCGCCCGTACGAATCTCTCGAAGTTTGATTCCACCAGAACCTTCAGAGACGCAGATTTCTGATCGATAGACCTTGTCAGATAGTCCAGACCCTGAAGCAAGGATTGTGTTGACGCATTGGAATGCGTCTGAGACAGAAACAGGCCTGGCGAAAAGGTCGTCGAAGAGAGCAGGAACTTATTTCGTAATCGTGCATCCTCGTCAACAGGTAACCCACGTTGCTTCAATACAGCAACAACACTGTCTGTGCCGCCTAGGGGATCTTGCTCGTCCTTCTGAACCAGGTTCGCCCTTCCATCACCCGTCTTTTGAGAGCCAGGAATCACACTTCGGCGATCACTGGCACTCCTTTCCAACGCAGAATACCTTGATTTAGACTTTCTTGCGCTGGGATGATTGGCCGGTGCTGCCTCTTCGTCGCTTTCATCAAGCTCAGCCGGCCATTCTACCGGATAAGGCGTAGACAGATTGTAGTGAGTGACAATACTTCTCTCGAAGTCCGCCATACTATGAGATCGGTCTGGAAAGTAGTCACAAGTTTTGTCAGTTCGGTCAATACGGTAAGGTATACTCGTTAGACACGCGTAGTATTGCCACCGCCTTTAATCAGTCCGAACTCTTTCGACACAAGCTACTAGTTCCCATCAGTAAATTCAGTTGGTCACTGCTCTGTTGCCAAGTGGAGAAAAATCTGCCCCGAGCTCACCTCCCGCCGCGGCCTAGGGTGATGCCGCTCTAGCTCACCCCGGTCTCACCCTGGCCGGGTGAGACTCAGGTGCCACTCACCCCCTGACCGCTGTGCCGTAAGGCAGCAGCCTTGGGCGGTTTACAGTACCTTGGCAAAAATTTGGATGCAAAACGCGCCCATGCGAACTTACGCGACTTAACCCCCCTTATTCGTTTAATTACCATGGCTTAACAGCCCTCTTTCTCCGTATTCTACATGCTAATTCTGCGTATTCTAGGTGCTAATTCTGCCCATCCTGCCTGCACATTCTGATTTTGATGGGGTATGGCTTGCAGCCTTGGCAAGCTACCGCCACCAACGTTAAACTCAAGAAGGCAGCACCAGCAGGAAGGGGAACTTTATCTAATCAAAAAGATGATTCTCGCGGGCCGTATTTTTAAGCTTATTAATGCAACAGCCAATTATATAAACTTGGCGGTGCTTTTATATTAGATAGATGATAATAATATTTTATAATTACTAAATAACTATTATTTATGTTAGATAAAGAGTATTAGGGCTCAACTAGTCAAGACAAGTCTCAACTAGAAGCTGGGTCCAAGTGGGTTGGTTGGGTAGAACAGGAAGTGCAGTGAACAATACTAAGATGTCTTCAACTTAGGTATGAGCTGATAACATGAGTTGACTACGGAGTAAGAAGAACTATCTGACTATCTGCGAAAGGAGTGCGTTTATATAGATAAGAGATTCGTATGCTCAGTGGTGCTCAGTAGTGAGCAGAGGTGAGCAACCTTAAGTGTGCTCAGTCTTGGCTGTCCATGAGCAACCATCCGGGTAGTCTTGTCCTAGTGGCCAAGCCTAGTGCCTAGCTCTGGGCTGTGTGGCTCGGGCAACCTTCCCATCCTGGGAGGTGCTGTAACAAAGAGCCTAACAGAAAAAGACAAGAAAAAGACATAGAAAAGGCGTAAGAAAGACGTTATCTTAGGTGATAATAGTATATTAATTTTATCTATGTCCTGCAGACGACTATATAGCCTCTATCTGACGTCTGACAGGTGCATAATAAACGCACAACAGATGTATAACAGGCGCATAATAATCTAACTAATAGTGCACTTGCGCCTATTACTCGCATGCTTAACCCATGATTGTATTAGCTATAGGTTTCAACAATTCGTTTAAACGTAAAGCCTTTTATTTTTAAAAAAAAATGTTGCAAAAATTAAAAAATTATAATTGAACCGACAACAACAGGATTTGAACCTGTGCGGGCGAACCCACATGATTTCTAGTCATGCGCCTTAACCACTCGGCCATGTTGTCATAATAAATTAGTTTTGCTCTAAAATATAAATTATATTTTATTCATCTAGCGTTTATTAGAGCTAATTATTGCAAACTTATAGTTATAACTAAGATTAAATCAAAGTATCTTTGGTATATTAAAACTTGAAGTGCTATGCTGCGCTAAACGTGTATTATCTCTTGTTGCAATGGCTCGAAACTAGAACAAGTCAATAGTCCATAGATTGCTAAAACGTAAGCTGAGGAGTCTATCTACAGCGCGGCCAGCGCTCTGATCTATATACTCCTCCATCGAGCGCCAGAGGTGCTACTAGCTGACCTGCGCAAAGGATCTAACGGAGCATCCGCAGGGCCAGAAGCGGTAGCTTCCCTCTTGAGGAGATTTTACGTCCCCAAAGGGGCTATACCAATCTGCTGTCCCATGGTTCCTGCACGGGGAGCGACGTGCTGTACGAATGCCTCTATCGGCGGCATAGTAGCGTAACGGCAAGAGTTCCGCGTGCCGTTGTGGATACGCCATCGGCGCTGCCATCCGAGTGCGTGGCTGGTTATGTGCATTTCCTGCGCCATGGCAGAGGAAATGCTCCATCCATCACACTTGTAAGCCTGAATAGATCTATGTTGTAGCCTCCTTTCTTGTAGAGTTTAGCGTTAAGAGATACCCGCGTTTAGCGGTGAGATTATTTCTGCAGCCTTGGCATTAAGAACATCAAAATTACTAATAGGAGTCTGCTGTAGCCTTGGTAAAAAAAGTAAAAGAGTATTAGTTTATAACAATAACTTTGAATATAACTCTATTATTATAAAAGATATAAATCTATCCCCTGTGTCACTGAATGAGCCTCCTTCCTTATTAGGACTAGTACGATTTATCTATAAAAGGCTAATTATTATCGCTATAAAACTATAAATAGTATCATTCAAAAGCTAGAAGAGTTAGCCTTTTATAGATAAATCGTACTAGTCCTAATAAGGAAGGAGGCCCATTCAGTGACACAGGGGATAAGTGATAGAGAATGTGGAAGTAGTACTTTGATTGTGTGATTAGGTAGGAAAGGAGAGGAAGGGAGGAAAGAAGGGAGAGAGGGAAGGTATAGCAAAGAAGGGGAAAAGGTCTCACCTTGTTTTTAGGTGAGAAAGAGCCAACATAGAAAACCCACCCCCCCCCTTGATTGCATAGGGTGGCGCTAAATGGCCATGTTAGAGACCGGTGACGAGAAACCGTCGTGAAGCAGGATCATGGGTGAGCGCTGGGTGAGCTGGTGATAAAAGCGGCGGCGAAGGGGTGAGGGTCGAGGTGAGTGCGGAGCAGATTTTTCTTCACTTGTGCTGCCAAGAATGCTGAGGTCGCGGTGGGCAGCTTGGCCGAAGCTCCACCTCAAGCTATCTCATTTGTTGTTCAAGCTTTTGAACCCCAACTAAGCGAAGAGCTCGAGCCTTGTCTCTGTCCTCGAGCAATTTGCTTATTGTACAAGATCCTCAAAAGCTTGCTTTGCACAATTGGGCTCTAATTCGGTGTTTTCGTTATGATCCGCTCCCGCGCATTCGCGGTTGCTGCCCGCCAATGCCTGCGGAGGGCTAGCCAACAACCTCGATGGGTGCCTGGCTGTTCACAGGTAGGTAGTCGAGATACGCTGCGGGATGGATGATTGAGACTGACAATTGTCGTACTTTTAGGTGCCGTGCAGAAGCTATGCAGTTGCGAAGCAAGACCAGGTCGCGAAATTCAAAGGGAAAACAGGCTCAGACGGAAAATATACTGTGACTCTGATAGAAGGCGACGGTATCGGTCCTGAGATATCACAGTCTGTCAAAGATATCTACTCAGCCGCCAATGTACCTATCAAGTGGGAGCCAGTCGACGTAACACCGCGGTTGAAGGATGGAAAGACAGTAATCCCAGACGAGGCGATCCAAAGCGTGCGAAAAAACTACGTTGCTCTGAAAGGTCCTCTGGCTACGCCTATCGGCAAAGGACATGTCTCCCTGAACCTAACTCTCCGCCGAACTTTCAACCTTTTCGCCAATGTGCGTCCTTGCAAGTCCATTGCGGGCTACAAGACACCCTACGACAACGTTAATTTAGTTCTCGTCAGAGAGAACACAGAAGGAGAGTACTCGGGCATTGAACACGTCGTTGTAGATGGTGTCGTGCAATCCATCAAACTGATAACCCGCGAAGCTTCTGAGCGAGTACTACGGTTTGCTTTCCAATACGCCGAAGGGATCGGCAAACCCAAGGTGAGGGTAGTACACAAGGCCACCATTATGAAGATGTCCGATGGCCTATTCCTAAGCACGGCACGGGACATCAGCAAAGAATTCCCCAACGTCCAATTCGACACCGAACTCCTTGATAATGCTTGTTTGAAAATCACAACAGACCCGGCACCTTACAGCGATAAGGTGCTTGTGATGCCCAATCTTTACGGCGACATCCTATCGGACATGTGCGCTGGCCTGATCGGCGGCCTCGGCCTGACTCCTTCCGGCAATATTGGAGACGAGTGCTCTATTTTTGAAGCTGTTCATGGCTCCGCCCCAGACATCGCAGGCAGAGGCCTTGCGAACCCTACCGCATTGCTGTTGAGCAGCATCATGATGCTGCAGCATATGGGCCTGAACCATTACGCAGACAAGATCCAGAACGCTACCTTTGCTACACTAGCAGAGGGCAAAATGTTGACGGGCGACTTGGGTGGGAGGGCTAAGACACATGAGTATGCTGATGCTATTATCAGGAAGCTGAAGGTATAATTCTGCGGACTGAGGAACAGCAACCTTGTACAGCGTGTGCGAATATGTATCAATCCGGTCAGCAAATCGATAGATGCAGAGTACCCACTATGAAGAATATCTTAATCCTACTATTTCAACACCCAGATTTCAAAAGCTCCTGAGCACACAAGTCAAATCGTGGCAAGGCTGGAAACAGAGATTGGAACGGACTTTTAAAAGCAACCCTTCAATTACATAAGACCCACGAATCGTGTACAAAGCTCTACCACATCAAAGCGAGGAACGTTCCACGTTAGGGGCCGAAAGGATATTTTGCGGAATTAGTCTTAGGCGAAGATCTTGCTTGAGTCGGATTAAGTAGGTAAATTTGAGCCATAACCCCGATAATGAAATTCCAAATGATACAAAATAATTCCCTTGATAAAGAAAAACAAGCCAATTATCGATGCATACACAACAATACCTATGCCCCAGCTCACGTAGTCGCCTGCTCAAACAGTACGATCGTCTCACAGAACGCGTTTTTGTTGCTCGCCTGCGGCACAATGGCGTTGCCCTCATACGAAATTAAGTAACTGGATCCCTTGGTGCTCACGGCCCACAAGTAGACATCCGTGCTATTCATGACTGTTTTGGGGTGATTAGTTTTTGGTGAAGCTTTGGACGATGCGAGGAAGAAGGGGCTTACTATCAATCATCCTCTCCTGACAGGTCTCAGTGTTCAAACACGAGGAATCCCAATTCTCGAAGAAGTGGTAGAGACCGGCGCCATATGTGAAGACGTTGGTGCTATCAACGACGCGGAGACCCCAGGTCCGGGGGCAATTAAATTGTGTGCATTCCTCGAAGGTAGGGTCGGTGTACGCAGATTGTATTGTGTAGGGCGACAAGGCGGTCGGATTGCCTTGGAAATAAGCCGTTTCATGCTGAATAAGGCCCATGAAGACGTTGCTGGCGTGCGAGATCTGGTAGTCGTAGAGGACGTTGTGTTCGGCTGACGTGCCCCACAGCCAGACCGGACCGTTCTTACTCTCTATGAGAAAGCCCCTAGAAACCGGGTGTGAGCTGCTTTAGCACGGCGGCGTTTTTAATAGTCTCATTTACCTGCCAGTATAGATATTGATCTGTCCATGGTCTTTGAGATCCAGCTCGTGATCTGATGTCCAGCCCCATATATTCTCACCGTAGAAATCTGCTTGCTCTGTCACGTGCAGCATCAGGAAAGCTCCTGAGCAAGCTTCCATGGTCGCTTGACTGGTGGTTACAGACGGGTTCTTCGCGCAACGATCACTAGCACATATTAGATTCAATGTCAGGACCGTAAGCCAATACTCGTACCTCTGCAGCTCAGTGCCCGCAGTTCCTCCAATGCGCCAATGAGAATCCCACATCCCCGCAGCGCCTGGGGATGTCGCTTTGATGTTCCACTCCACCAAGATCGCTCCAGGCGTAGGACCTTTTGTCTCGAAGACCAGCTCAGAAATCTCTACCGTTCCAGATTCCCCAGGATTTCCTACTCTGAACAATGGTCGTGGATTATTCTGGTCGCCAAAATTTGGGCCTGTGGCCATCACTATTGGGAAAAGCTCACCAGTGATCTTCAAGTTGATAGGGACTTGAATAGTGTTGCTGATGATATATGCACCATGGTCGAAATAAGCAATTTGCCCTGCCTGAGCAGCTGCATTGAGAAAGTTCTGCACAGCTACCGTATCATCTTATCAAGAGGTCAGCGGTACTCTACTAAAAGTAAGAAATTCTTACCAGTCAGACCGTCTCCTGCTGCATATGTCTTGGCCCGGAGAAAGCTGCTCGCGTCATACTGTTCGTATTGTGGTTTTGATCGTGCAAAATAAGCACCGCTACTGCTCACAAGATTTGAAGGCCGCGGTATTGGTGCCAGTTGCTGTTGAATAGTGACTTCCTGAGCAGTATAGGTGCTGTCTGTGGTATTTGAATACGTGCAGGTGGTTTCGTTGAACTCGGTGCCTGGAGTGATTGCCTCTCCAGCGGTTGTCCATGCATTCCCCTGGGCGAACGAGGCAACTGTTTGGCCGCCAGCCAGGATCACACGTCCACCCGTATTTGCTATCGCTGGAGCTGTGCCGACAAATTGAACGTTTTCGACCACCAATGTCCCCGCAGTCTGTGGCGAACTGAAATCTGGTACATACGGTGTGACTATGCCAGTCCCACTTACAGAAATACTGCTATCCAGGAGTACGATGGAGCCAACAGCCTGTTGGTCAAACCCTCCGCTTGACATATCGATGCCGATTGAGGCACCGGTGATGGTCACTCCGTGGAATGTCCATAGCCAATTGAAGTTCATATAGATTGCGATGTTGCCGTCGATGAAAGTCAGGTTACGGGTAGTGAATTGTTGATTGCCCAAGAACATCTGGCGGTCTCCTCCTATAAAAACCAGATCAGTCATGAAGCCTCCACTGCCATTCTCCATGAATATCTGCAGGTTGTCAGTCTATGTTTTTGCCAGACCAAGAAACGTACGCCTTGCTGCTTATTTCCGGCTACCGTCTTGGGCTTCATTACGAACTTGATGTTCTGCAAACTCGTTGCCTGAGCCACTTGCCAGTGTATGCCAGCAGCGCCGTTGGCGGCATCTGTCAGATCGATCACAAAATTCCGAACCTGTCGATAGAAATTAACCTGATTTTGAAACCAGGTGTTTCCGTATCCATTAGGTATGTAAGGATCAGCGTCGAGAAGCCCGATGCCATTGTATGCCGAGGTTGCTTTTAATACTGGTAGACTGACGGCATCCCCAACCATCTGAGTGTTATACCTGTGGAGTCAGAGACGGTAGATGATACCACATCGATCTACATACCACATAGCGATTGGCCTCGAGACCTTGTATGTTCCTGGTGGAACGTAGACCAGAGCGGGGAAGGTGGTCGAGCTCTCGCAGTATCTTCCCGCCGCCGAGTCACCACCACCACATCGGAAGCCATAAGCAATCGCATTCTGAATTGCCGCAGTATCATCTAGAAAGCATTAAAATTGCTGCGGGCCGCCTCACGGAAATCGCTTACCTGTTACTCCATCCCCTGCGCATCTCCATTAGTAGCAGGATGGGCCAAGTCGGTGAGTGCAACTTACCGACTGCGCCAGGAACGCCCCCATACGATTCCTTGACATTACGGAAGACAGGATAGCTCGAATCGTTACCAAATGCAACAACGCCTTGCCGCTGAATGTTGGCCAACCAGTAGCTCGACTGTGCGGCGACCCACGTGCAGTAAAAGAGGAGCTGTAATGTCAAAGAGAGAATTTTCGGCAATTTCGGCATATTTACGAACAGCTTGCTGCAAAGGAAGAAGAGTGGCGCTTTGAGGAAAAGGGCCCTTGAAATAGCAATCCCATCGAAAATAGTTGGGCTTGCAAGACATCAAGGAGTTACACTACCGTAAGGAAAATCCCCAGTGATCGAGCGCGACGCGCTCAATCAAGGAATGTCGACAAGCTCCACCAGCGGAATGTGTCAGTCGGTAAACACCCTCATTTCAATGTAGATATTTTTGTAATCTTATATATTCTCCACTATCGTAGAGGATACATTTGTGGCACAACCACTAAATTGATTGACGCTTTGAACGATCCTAACAAAATATCCAACTTACCTTTTAATCGAAGATGAAGCATATCGGATCTTCCCCAACGATCCTGTTTATTTTGACGATTCTCACAGGAGCATTGGCAATACTCGAAGCACGCGGAGGGTGAACAAGCCATATTTTAATGCGTAATGCGATCTGACGCAATTTAGGGAATCACCGCAATGCAACATTTTGCCCGAACGATGTTGCTGTCTGCTGTCCGTTGACGGTCAAATGCGGCTCAGATGGAAAGTGCCCTCAAAAAGCCAAAGAAGGGGCAGGTTATGTTGAAGCCGGGCAAGCAATCATTCCAAAGGAATGACTTGCGAGATATCGCTGGTCTTCCTGAGCTAGATCTCCGGCTTCTGCATGTGACGGGAAGGCATGACATGTTCGATGTTTCGTATGAGTGAGCTTCCTTGTCAGCGGTGTGAGCGAGTTGCAGAGACGAGGTTTAGATTGAAATATGGACCAAACCATCATGTGGATTGTCCCCAGCTCGAACCTCTGAGTAAGTTGGCTTGGCTCAAGATTGAATTTTGTGTCAGAAAAGTCATCCAATCAGATCTGAAGCCATGTATCAAAGGCATAGAGAGCGAAAGCAGGCACATTCTATATTCATTATGTAACATATGGCCTATATCATGTTGAGTGTGAGAAGATGGGCAGCAGCTTCAATTGGATGCTCCAACATTGTTCCTTGTCAAGGCCAATCACGTGACATGCTGTAGCCTATCCCAAAAGCAGACGTTAGGGCAAGAAAGAGCCCTACCGAACCGAATTCCACCAAGAATCACGAACTCTCTGTTGGATGAGTTGATACTAAACCAGATTCTTCTCCAACACGTTGCAGTAACGATAAAGGTACGTTGTCTTTCAATCTGCCACTCCCGGTGAAATTTACACACTCTCTGAAATCATGCTGACCACAAGTCCATCCATAGATGGGTGCCCTCAAATACGTCGAGGAGCTCCAGAAAAAGAAGCAGTCCGATGTCCTCCGTTTCCTACTTCGAGTTCGATGCTGGGAGGTAAGACTCTCATGATGTGGCACATTGGTGTCTTGCTATACACTCGTTGAACATTGCTGAGAGTGCATCAATATAGCTCCGTCAACTCAATGTCATCCACCGTGCGTCTCGACCTTCCCGACCCGACAAGGCGCGCCGCCTAGGGTACAAAGCGAAACAAGGATATGTGATCTATCGTGTCCGGGTACGACGTGGTGGTCGCAAGAGGCCAGTACCGAAGGGAGCAACCTACGGTATGTACATGAAGGTTGAAGAAGTAGTCAGCTCTGATCGTTCTCCGCAGGCAAACCAACCAATCAGGGTGTCAATCAACTCAAGTACCAACGATCGCTCAAGTCGACCGCGGAAGAGCGTGTTGGCCGTCGATGTGCTAATCTTCGAGTCCTGAATTCGTACTGGATCAATCAAGACTCTACCTACAAATACTACGAAATCATCCTTGTTGACCCCCAGCACAAAGCTATTCGCCGGGACCCCAGGATCAATTGGATTGTCAACCCTGTACACAAGGTGAGCCATGTGATGCACATTTTTAAGAATGTCGTTGACCTGTCTAGCATCGCGAATCCCGTGGACTTACTGCGACTGGAAAGAAATCGCGTGGATTAGGAAAGGGTCATCGTTACAACAAGACGACGGCAGGCCGGAGGAAGACGTGGAAGAGGCTCAATACTTTGTCTCTCTGGCGATATCGTTAGGTCTGCTGAAATTGCTTTCCTGCTTACTGGCACTGTTTTTGGAGCTGTGACGGAGTGCGCAGTGAGGTGGGCCAGAAGTGCAATCCATCTGTACTTCAGAAAGTGGTCATCAACTCGTTGAGATGGAATGATATCTGTTCATGGTCCAAAAGCTGAAGCAATGTGACTTTGTACAAGGTCTAAGACGAGCCTTCATGACCTTCACAAGGATTGAGAACTCTAATTATCCCGGTCTACTGTATTCCCCCTGCCAATCTAATTGTGATCCTAGAATTTTAGAAAGAGATCTGCATTTCGATTCTCTAGTCCATTGGGATGCGCTGGGCTTGTATCCTCTCTATGACTTTAAGAGCAGCAAAAAAGGGCCGGACTCGTACGCCTTGCATAGAGGGGTAGATATGGTTCCCACTCCGATTTGGATCTCGGACGCGTCGACCCGTCAATGGGTGCATATCTTGCGCATTATAGTAGCCCCTTCCTCAATTCAAGATCGATCATGAATTCATGCGACTCTGCGTTCAAAGCAACATACCCATCCAACTTGCTGCCTTTCACTTTCACGCTGAGTGCACTGCCTTCATTACGGTTCCGGATTGAAGGGCTGACAAAAGCGACCTGGCAGCATTGGCAAGGCCGTCATGCTGGCCTGGAAGTTCAACTATTCATGAACGCACCAGTCCTTCCAACAGTAACACTCTGGATCCATGTCTAATCCAATGTCCTTTCGCGTACACAGCATCGCAGCAACCGCATTGCATCGACCACCGTCTCTGCTCAAATGCCTCCATGGCCACCTCGGCAACACGCTCACACCTCAACCACCTTCAACGGCACAACACCCAACGCATCGTCAAGCCGGATTAATACCAATCGACCACTCCCGCCGCTCCCTCCGACGGCTGTAGAACTTGATTTACCTACACACTACCCAAGTCGGAGAGCGGAGCCGGAAGCAACATCTGCTAGGCATGGCCGGTCATTCAGCCATCCATTTCCTTCTTTCTTTGGGGGTGGCAGTAAAAGGTCACAGAAGCGGAACCTGAAATCCAAAGTCAACATCGACTCGACCGACGATGATGAACCGTTCGACGATGGGCGCTCCAAGAATTCTGCAATTGTCCCGTCTCGCAACTCCTCTGTCAATGCGAGCAGCGAGCCGATGACAGGCAAATGTATGGCCTGTGATTCTGCTGTCAAATGGCCACGAGACCTGAAAGTGTTTCGATGTACTATTTGTCTTACGGTCAACGATCTGGAGCCTTATCAGGAGACGAATTCACAACCGCTCGAGACGAATCAGACCAATACGCATGCACAATTTGCGGTGCCAAGAAAACGTATATACACATCCAGGTACGCTTCTGTGGGTGCATGGCTGACATATGCCAGCCGTTCCCCTGTCTCTTGAACGAACCCGAGCTATCATTGAACACTCTTTACGAGTGTACTTGAGCGCACGCTCTGAAGGGGCGACGACACAAACAGAAGATGGCTTAGAAGCAGGCTCAAGACCTATCCTTGAACCCAGAAGTCAATCTAGCGATAATCAATCTAGACCCAGACTGAATAGGAGAAACCCATCAGGATCTGGAATGTCTCCCAAAGGTCTCACACTGGAAGGCTCGAAACTCATGAATTCTACGGAACCAGCCCGCGTTGAGGCACCGACATCTCCTAGCAGTCATCTAGCTGTACCTGCGGGAAACAACACGAATGTGGAAGTCTCGGACCTATCCGACCAAGATGGCAACTCGAAACCTCGATCCGTGCGGGATTTCATCTTTCGTCCAGTGGAGGACTATGTGGCTTCGTGCTTTGCCGGCTGTGCTACGTTGAACAAATCCTTTCTGACAGTAAGGCCAGAGTTTCAGAGAGCAGCTAGTGAGGGCCAATCCACTCGGACCGAGCCCAACAAGTCTCATCTATCCCCACCTGGCGGTGACAGTGTCCTGTCCGAGGTCGAGGTGGATGCTAAAACGCTGCTACTTGGAGACATAGCCGAGAATAGTTCTTGGTGGACTGGTGATCGACCATCACGAGGGTACTCCACACAAAATCTTGCTCGTGAGCGTTCGCCAGATTCACGGCGCGGAGCGGTGAGCCAGAAGACTCCACACATCAACTGGACTGAAGTTAGCTCCTGGTATCGGTCTGTACTGAATGCGGGAGTATCTTGGCAAGACAGTTGGAACGGTCTGCAAGCACGCTCGTCCTCCAGAGCAGCAGCAGCAGCAGCAGCAGGAGCAGCCGATGTTGATGCAAAAGCTGCGACCAGCTTAGCAGCAGAAATAGAGAACGATCTGCTTGAAAGCAGAAACCATCTTCAAAGAGTTCTTCTCAAAGCCACAGAAAATCTGCTGAAACGTCCTAGACGACCGCTCAGACATGCGGAAGACTGCAGATTCCTGTTCATTATCTTAGCAAATCCTCTCTTGCTCGCGTCGGATCCTTCGTCGGCTGCTCGAGGATCTAATGTGCATTCCATGGCCAGGCGCGCAGGACCTGGACAGCACTCAGGGATCATCAAGCGTGTATTGGGTCTCATGGCACATCTTCCGAATGAGGTACATCAGTGTTTCGTGGCATGGTTCTCTCGTCTCCCCGAAGGTCAATTCGAACGTATTGTAGATCTCGTTGGTGGGTTTGTAACATATCGGTTGAGCCGACCGGCACAGAAACGAGAAGTGGTCAGTCCAACAGACGGTCTTGTGCCTAGTTTCTCGGATTCTGGTACCCAGCATGCTTCTCAATTGCACGCTGCGCTTGGGGGCAGGCGGTCGGCCTCATCCAAACCTACCAACAGCAGCGGCAAACCTCAGCTGGCGAATTATGGTGATGACTGGCAAACACGTGCTGCTGCGCGTGTCATGGCTCTTCTGTTCGCTGCCAACGGGGGCCACTCTTTGAGGAAGAGAGAAGCATTGCCAGACGAACTCAGATCACCTAGCGTTGGCTTGACAGCAAAACATAAAGCGCACGCCCATGGTCAGCTGATACCGATCAGCAGCTTCTACAACACGATGTTGGATTATGCTGATCTGGCTGCCGACTTCGAGAATTGGGAATCCAATCGGGGAAGGTTCTCGTTCTGTCAGTATCCATTCTTCCTGAGTATCTACGCCAAGATCCATCTGATGGAGATGGAGGCACGACGGCAAATGGAAATCAAAGCAAGGGAGGCATTCTTTGATAGCATTCTCAGTAACAGAGCGGTGAGCCAATTTCTGGTCTTGAAGGTGCGGCGAGATTGCTTGGTTGAAGATTCGTAAGTGGACCACTGCTGCCTAGCAACCATGGGGGATTATCTCGCATGTCTGCGAGTACGGTACCAGCTAACGATGCCAACATCAGACTTCGTCGCATCAGCGAAGTGGTAGGGTCCGGGCAAGGCGATATTAAGAAGGGTTTGAGGATTGACTTCATTGGCGAGGAAGGGGTCGATGCCGGTGGCCTTCGGAAGGAATGGTTTTTGTTATTGATTCGCGAGGTCTTCGATGAGGCGCATGGTAAGTACACCGGCTTCATTCGAGTTTACATGCTGAATCCTTGTAAGGACTCTTCGTGTATGACGAAGATTCACGATTTTGCTACTTCAACCCTCATTGTTTTGAGTCATCGGAGCAGTATTTTCTGGTTGGCGTCGTGACGGGACTTGCAATCTACAACTCCACCATACTGGACATAGCCTTTCCTCCGTTTGTGTTCAAGAAGCTCCTGGCGTCGACACCTGTCACTACGAACGTCACTCCTTCAACGCCTCGACTCGCACATGGTAGCTCTTTGGAAGACCTTGCAGAATTACATCCAAGGTTGGCACGCGGTCTCAGTCAGTTGCTCGAGTATACTGGGGACGTGCAGCAGACCTTCTGCAGAGACTTTGTTGTCGAGGAAGATCGCTATGGCGAGAGTGTACAGGTACGAGATTGGTTGCGAGGCCATCAAATACAGTATGCTGATTCTGGGTCTAATGCAGGTCCCTCTGCTGCCAGGCGGCGAGAAGGTGCCGGTAACGAATTCGAACTGTCGAGAATATGTTGAATTGTACATCCACTATCTTCTGGACATTTCAGTCAGTCGACAGTATGAACCCTTTAAACGTGGTTTTTTCACTGTCTGCGGGGGTAATGCGCTGTCATTATTTCGACCGGAAGAGATCGAACTACTGATCCGCGGATCGGATGAGCCTCTCGACATCCATTCGCTCCGCGCCGTCGCCGTATACGATGGCTGGCCGCAGGGACGAACACCGGACCAAGAACCACAAGCCCAGTGGTTCTGGGAAGCCTTCGAGAGCGCGAATCCGGCAAACCAGCGGAAATTATTAGCCTTCATCACCGGCAGCGATCGCATACCGGCGATGGGGGCAACTAATCTTGTTATCAAAATCCAGCTCCTGGAAACGACCAAGAGAAGCGGCATCATCGACACGGAGCGCTTTCCGACAGCGCGCACATGTTTCAATACCCTGGTCTTGCATCCATATCGGAGCAAGGCGCAATTGGAGAAGAAGCTCTGGATGGCAGTCTCGGAGAGCGAAGGGTTTGGCCTCAAATAAGAGGCTGTTGCCCCAATCCCACCTGTCTTATGGATAATCACCGCTGAGGAGGAGTTTTGACTCGCGCCGAAGACATTGGACAGAGATGTACTAGTAACTAATACCCCAAAAATAAAAGTAGCTTCCTCCTCAGGGGCATTCTGGTTCGTTGTTTTTGGATCTGATTGTGTTTCACTGTAGAGTCGTAGACCCGACTGGCCTCGTCTTTTTGGTGTTGATGATAGTGGTAGCAGGTTCCTCGTAACTTACTACATTACCTGTATCGTAGACTAGATTCGGTTGTCCTCATTCTCCAGGGAAGGAAGGGGTCGTGATGAACATATCAACGTCAAGGCCTGAGGGAGTTGGTCGTACTGATCCTGTCACGATCTAGATGTCGGGGATGGGATCTTGTCTTATCTAAGTCGTAATCTTATCTTATCTAAGATAAGATCTTTCCTCCCCACATCTCACTCTCCTCCCCCCCTCATTTCCTCCTCCCTTTGTACGAATTCATCGAAAAAGAGAAGAGAGATATATCGATCCACAGGATCAGGTTCATCTAGTCAGCGGCTCGAGCAGCTACGGCATACTAGTACTTCACCCCCGGCGTCTTGTTCTTGCTAAGCCACCGGGCTTCCGTATTCACAGTAACGTCCGTCTGATCGAATGGGGGATAATAAAAGTCTCCATCTCAAATTGGGCAATTGAACGAGTTCCCCTCGCTGCTAACTACTACTCGAGTACTGTGCACCAGAGGACTAGAAGCTAGGAAAACTAGAAAAACTAGGAAAACTAGAAAACCTAGAAAACCTAGAAAAACATGCCCCCCTCCGCCCGGTCGTCCACCGCGTGTCTCGCTCTGCCCAAGCGTCTACTCTGCCCCTCCATCTCTTCACTACCGAGACACCGGAAACGCCCCCTCCCTCTCCCATTCACCGGGGTGAGATGCAGAGCAGGCCCAATCTCAATCTCCACCCCAACCTCCGCCTTCTCAACGAGCACGCGCCACCGGCTCCGCAGCAGCGAGCTCCAAGACGCGCACTGGGCCGACCTGAGCGCCCACCCA
>NW_006916465.1:17761-44073 GCF_000464535.1 Endocarpon pusillum Z07020 | reverse complement strand
GGGGGGTGGCGAGGACGGTTGGCGAGGAGCTTGACAGGATGGGGGTGGGCAGGGCTGGGGAGGCTGGCGTGGTGGAGGCGAGTTGGGACACCGGTGTCAAGATGGCGGCGCATTTTGAGTTGCATATCGAGCAGGGGCCGCATCTGGTCGGTGCGGGGGAGAAGATCGGCGTGGTGGAGGGAGTGCAGGCGTATCGTTGGTATGAGGTTGAGTTTCACGGCAGGGATTGCCATACTGGCACTACCAGTTTTCCACATCGAGCGGACGCGCTGCTGGCGGCGGCGGAGGCTATTGTGGACATTAGGGCACTGGCGGAAGAACTGGGAAATGGTGCGTTGGCGAGCGTGGGCATTATTGAGGCGAAGCCGGGCAGTGTGAATACCGTGCCTGGGTTTGTGAGCATGTCGCTGGATCTGAGGTGTCCGGATGAGAAGATCTTGGATGAGTTGGAGAAGAGGGTCATGGAATCGTTGCGTTCTGCTGCCGCGCACTCCGGTGCGGGTAGAAGGCCAGTCCAGACGAGTATCAAGGAAACCTTTAGAAGCGGTGCCGTCAGATTCCAAAGGGAGGCGGTAGATTGTGTGGAGGCAGCTGCGCGGAATGTGCTCGAGTCCGCCGGAGCTTCGCAGGGCGGCAAGACATTGATGAGGAGAATGAGCAGTGGAGCTGGACATGATAGTGTCTTTGCCAGCAAGCGGTGCCCGACCGCCATGATCTTCGTGCCGTGTAAGGATGGGGTGAGCCATCATCCGGAGGAATGGTGTGAGAAGGAGGACTGTGCCATGGGAGCCAGTGTATTGATCCAGGCTCTGCTGAGGTATGACCGGACTAGGGGATGAGCTGGGATGAGCTGGAATGAACGAACAGACCTAGCTTGAGGGTTTGGAAGTCTCTCTCGTGACGGCGGCCCGGCACAGTAGCTTTGCTGTGTTGTGTCAATGAAAGCGTAAGAATGTAGATGATTAAAAGAAACCTCAGCGAGGAGGAGAACAGTGTAGAAATGGGAAAGAAGGTCAAAGAATTTGGGGGTCGATTTGAGCCTCGAATGAGCTCCCTATCTTAACTGTAGGCTGCCCTCAACCCAGAGAACTCATCCATGCTTCCACTCTGCAATGCTGCTCAAGGCATTCTCGTACTCAACCATAACCAGTTGAACAGTCCGTCCACACCTAAGAAGGAGGCGCAGGATTGCCACGACCTCGGCCAAATCCACCACGGAACGTCGGCGCAAACTCTCCAGGCGCACCACCCTCCTTACCCTCACCCGCATCACGGCGTCTGTAGCCGCCTTCTCGATCGCCTCTCGGCCCACCACGTCCGCCACCAGGGCGTCTCTCACGATCATCACCACCCATCATGCCACGAGGAGGAGCGTGAGAACGTTGTTGCTTGATGTGGGTTGCTGGCACAATCTCGGCGGGCAGATGAAGCCATTCTCGGAGGTAGTCGAGACCTTCAGGCGTGAGGGTGTAGTAATACCATTGCCAGGAGAACTGGGTTTTGAGGTAGCCGCGCGAGGTCAAGGATTGGCAGGCTTTGATCACCTGGACCAAAGTTGTCAGCATGTTAGAACCTTGACCCGATGCTTTGTTGAGCCTGTGAGAGCGTACGTAGAGATTCTTTGTGTCAAGCTCTCGGTGCTTGGGCAGGTTGTAGTCTTTCTGGGCCACGAGCACTCCCTCACGGAAGAGATACTCGTGGATCTTCTTGCGGTCGGCCTTGGGGATCAGCCTGGGGGTTTGTCAGTACAGACATCCTCGTGTATTGTATATTAATATATTATCGGAGGACATACATTGTCGCGAGTTCCTGGCGCTCTTCGGGGAATCGCGTACAATGGCGGGGACGAGGTTGTTCAGGTGGTCTTCGATGAGAGGGACTGGGTTGGATTGGATTTTAACATGTCTTGGATGTCGCTTTGTGGGATTTCGAATCGACCAGGCAGCCCGATATAGCTTAGCGCCTAAACCATCTGGCTTGGCAGATTTCACATGAGAACTTGAAGCATAAAGTGTCAGTGTTGGCGATTACAACTACATATCACCATACGCAGAGGACCATACGCAGAGGACCATATGGAAACCCTAGACTGCACCTCGCGAGGCCGATCAAACAACAGCATCGACATCTCCACCGCTGCGACCATGGACTTCCGAGACAGAATCAACGTCCTCCTCAGGACCTTCCCTGGGCTATCTCTACCCAAGACCGTCTCATTCGCTCTCCCCGCTGGAACCACAACGACAGACCTTCTGGAGCATCTCACAACCATCATCCCACCATCCATCTCTGCACAGCTCATCCTGACAACAACCTCCAACCGCACCGTCCGTCCTTCGCCCAACCTCGTAACCTCACTGATCTCGCCCACCAACAACAACAACAACAACAACAACAACCATGGCACCCTCCTCCCGCTACAGCTCCACGCCCCGCTGCCCGGCGGCAAAGGCGGTTTCGGCGCCCAATTGCGCGCAGCGGGCGGCCGCATGTCATCTCGCAAGCGCAAGAACGCCCTGGCATCCGACCCCAACGCCGGAGTCGGCTCCAACCGCAACCTCGACGGGCGCCGCTTGCGCTCCATCACCGAGGCGAAGAATCTAGCCGAATATCTCGCCACGAAGCCGGAGATGGAGAGACGAGAGAAAGAGGAGCGGAGGAGGAGGTGGGAAGCAGTGGTGGAGGGGGCGGAGAGGAGGGAGGAGGAGATGAGGAAAGGTAAGAGGGGAAAGGGATTGAGTGAGGAGTGGTTGGAGGAGAGGGAGGATGCGGGCGAGAGGACTAGAGAGGCGGTTAGGAAGGCCATGGCAGGCGGAAATTGGAAAGACAATGTTGCGGGAATGGCGGCAAGTCAGGTTGCTGTAGACGGTGGGGCGGGTGCGAGTGCAAGTGGGTCTGGTGGATAGCGATGGCCAACCGAACGACATGGATCTTGATGAGGACGAAGTTAAGATCCTGGAAAAGGAAGCGGCCGACGGAGATGTGGATGCGATATGGGTGCTTCGGAATCGAGTCAAGAAACCAGCACCCAAGGAAAAGGAGGAGACGAGGTATGTCGGCTTTGACGAGGATGACGAGTTCATGAGCAGTTCGGGAGATGAGCAGTATGTACCGACGATTGAAGGGAAAGGGAAGGAGAAGGTGTCTTCTTGAATTTGATATGCTGGGCACATCTGAGGTGACATCAAAAGTCAACAATTCTACTCGCTCCGCATCTCAAGAATGATTGGACATGTGGCTTCACCACCGGCTAGATGAGTCTCTAATCAACGACCTTGACAGCTCTTACCATATGCTCTTGATCCCTACATACTCATCGAGAATAAGAGCACGAAGATCAGCTCTGGAGACCCAACCATTCAGCAGCCCTGCCCCCAACCAGCCATCAGCCTCTCCTCACCACCTATTCCGCACCAGCAACCTTACTCATCTTCCCAAAAGCCCTCACCGACTCCGCCGCCACCACGCCCCACCTCTCCATCTTCCTGTCGTCCACAACTCCGCCGGCCACCCTCGCTTTCGCCTGTGCGCCCTCTACCCCCGCCTTTAGCACCCTGCACCCTTGCTCGCTGTTTTCCGTCGTCTCATCATGCGCAATACCCAACAAGGCACGGATCTCGCCTTGAGCTACACGCCTCCCCGCCTTGATCGCGGCGTCGATCTGCCTCTCTTCCCTGTCGAGCGTGCTCAACAGCTTGTCGCGAGATGACGTGTCGACTCGCAGGCCAGCGAGCTCCGAGTACTCCTTCAGTAAGTTCTGTGAATTGTGAATCAATGTTGCGGATTTGGCGAAGAGGGGTTGATCTTCGACGGAAAGATCGTCGATGGGAAAGGGTAGTTGGGGATCATGGGGCTTGACACCGACTCGGGCGAGGCAGCCGGCGAGAAAGGGAAGGAAAGTTTTCTGGAAGGATTGTTCGGCCTGTTCCCTGTCAAGGAGGTTAACGAAGGTGGCTCTGATTGGCGGTTCTTGCACATGAGCAGACCTCTCCGCATGGCCCGCCCTGACTTTCTCTACAAGCTCCTCCTCCCGATCACGCACGTGTTTCTGGAAAGCTGCAGGCCACCCGTCATTCTTCCCCGTGTTGCGGATGAAGGTCGTGATGTCTGTTTCGAGCTCCCTATCGAAATAAATCTATTCATTAGCACTTGAACATCGAGCTGGGCAACACGGTTGGCGCACGAAATAGACTGAGTGGAAAACTCTTCATCGTCTTGCTCGTTTGCATCGTCAGATTCCTGGCCGTTGGCATCGGTTATCCTCAGCATCGTCTCGTCTTGGCCTTCACCTTCCTCGTTCTGGTTTCGTGATCTCTTGCTTCTGGATTGAACCATGTTGCTGTGGGCTAGAGATGTACTTCAGTAATCTGAGCTGAGGAAGAGTTGGATATAACGATCCCTCACCAGTTCGCTTGCGTGTGCTTTGAGCCATTGTACATTTTTCTCAGACAACAGAATTAAATAGAGAATTAACCAAGCTGTTGGGTAGTAATCTGCTAAGAAAGGATTGAAGCACAGTTCAGCTCCAAATAGAAGGTACGATCAACCACATATTCACGCAATATCTTCACACGAACGCAGTACTCTTCGATCATTGTATTGCTATCAGTACATGAGGTAATGACTGTGGGTGCACAATTACTGTTTGCAAAGGGCAGAGCAGTACAGATGTCAAGACCGTATGCTCACAGACAGCCGCTTTCCCTCGGAATTAAATTAGCCACCATAATCAAGCACGCATCTGGGATCTAGTGAACATGTACAACATCTCAATTCTTGAGTGTCTTGGTATTTTCATGAGCTCATCAGCTGTAAGGGTAAGGGGCATGCTTCTTGGAGTCTCATTATCTCGTGAACGCCAGTGGAGTGAAGGAGCACTGGCCCTTTCCCGCTATCTCTAGTCACCAAAGCAATTCCTCCGGAGCGCAAGATGAAATAGTGAAATCCATCTCGACATTTTCATCGACCTTTAGTTGTGGTGTACGGTGCAAGTGTCGTTGTAATGAGTGACTGACGCAAATTTGAAGTGGACGCAAAGAGCTGTCGAGCGGAGCAGGAGCGCCAAAAATCAAAGAAGGGCTCGTGTCCACCTGGTTACAGAACTCGTAACCATAGAACAATGTTAGGACAGCATTAGGCCCCACCCAGCGTCAAACTCCGGAAATTTCCCGTCCAGTCCTGCCCGGGCGATCTTTCTCCCTGCTGGGGTCGGGAGAATGCACGCTGGGATGTAGAGAACGTGGGGGCATTCGGATCGAGCATCGCATACTGGTGTCCCGTAAATGGTGTGAATGCGTCGCTCGAGCCGAGATGGCTATACATAGCATGTGACATACCAGCCATATCATGACTTTGCTGTTGTATACCACTCGCAAGGCTCAGGCCCTGATAGGGACTGGGGTACGCGTTCCGAAGGTTAGTGCCCTGGGAGGCAGCCAAGCTGCCGCGAGTGTGATCGGTAGGATCGGCATATTCTCCAGCCGAGCTTTGCGTGAGACTGTGTGCTGGGTGGCGACGGCGCCCTGTAGGACTACTACGCCCACCATGCACGCTCAAGGCTGAAAAAGGAGGCGGCACGTTCAGCGAGGAAGTTGGTGTAACAAATGATGCCGGATTAATGGCAGACATCCAGATCCTGGTCTTATAGATCTTGAACAAGTCTGTCACCAGAGAGTTGAAATTGATATAGGCATCAGCAAAGTAATAGAAGGTAAGTTTCTTCCAGTCCCTAAAGTTATCATGTCAGCATGGCTACTTGATGCACGTTTGCACAATCTCGCGCACTCACATCTGAAACTCTGCGTCCAGTATTTCCATGTTGAGTCTGTGCTCGACAACTTTTTGTTGACAGACTCTCTTCGCTTTCGCTTCGTTTCCTTCTTTGTCACGCAAGGTCTGGATTTCATGATTCTGAGCCAGACGTTTGATGAGCTTGGGCTTCAGCTCTCCAGATTGTTGATCTTGAGGCCCGTGCACTCCAGGCGGGCCCATTCCACCGACGGCACTGCCAGGAGCGCCATTCACCCCCAAGCCGTTAGGGTTGACGGCGTTGGGGCCGCCCGTCTGACTCTGTCGTGAGAACAACATCAGCCACTTATAGTGTTCCTCGGCATAATACTCTTTCAGCTGCCGCGCTTCTTCCCAGCCGATGTCAGCATGTGCCACTGTGCCCAGGTCAGTGCCTCGGTCAGCTTCAACGATGACCAATTCTCCGGGTTTGACTTGCAACCCGGTACCTTCCTGGATGTAGAAAACATCGGATCGACAACACTTGAATGTGACTATAAAGAGAGGTTGTGTCTGATGGTCGAGATGGTGGGCCCGCCCGTACGTGTTGGGAGAAGTGTAGGCATGATGGAGAGATGAACCTGCTTGCGGGACTCGACCGAGATCGGGACCGGAGAAGTACGAAGCTGCAAATTGACGATTACGTAAGTGCTCAAGTTCGAGGTCTTGCTCCTGAAGAGTACGAGGAGAAAGCTGGGTACACTCACGATGTTCTCCTTGGGATTCCTGGGCATCCTCTCCAAACGTTCCGTACCCTTCGTCTCGTTCTGTGGGCTTAGTCCGCGGGAGATCCATGGGAAATTGGAGAGGGCTCTTACCGGCCGAGCTTATAGATCCTTGCCGAGTTGGCACATCAGCAAACGAATGACGCCGACTTTGTGGTATCTCGGGAATGCTGCCAAATCCTAGGGAGGTCTGCCACTGTGTGCGCTTTGCACTCTCTGCATTTCGATTGTCAACTTGGGCGGCCGCTTGTTGTTGTCTGTCGAGACTGTTGTATAATTGCTCGCTGAGTCTTCTAAAGGCGCTGCGAGATGCATTTTCAGGTCGTCCTCCTACATCCTCCTGATCCTCAATCGCCAGATCACCACCTTCGGGGCCATTGTTGAATATGCGATTGGTTCTTGAGGGGGCGACCGAATTAGAGAAGCTGCTACTTGCAGAAACTGCTGAGATTGAAGAGCCAGTCCTGTCCCTGAATTTCTTTTCATACTGACCACTTGCGGCTTGTCTAAGAAGTGCGTTTTCTCGAGTTAGCTGCTCAATGGTCCTGGCTTGGGAAACCGAAAAGTTTTGAGAATTGTCCGAATTGTTCTCATTTTCATCGTCGTCATCAACTTCACGTACTCTTCCCAGAGGTCCGGAATCATGCCCAAGATCACCCAGAACACTTGGCCTCGACCCACGGTGCTGTAGAATTGCTGCTTGACCACCTCCACGTCCCCGAGGCACGTTTCCTGAGGATCTGGATAGCGCAGGATTCAATGATTCCGGCTCCAGCTGACCTACTGAGTAGGATTGCGATCGATAGGTCTTAGGAGTCGGATGCAACGGTATGGAAAAAGGAATTGCATTGTCCTTCAATGGTGCTCTGCTCTTCAAAGGACTGTGGGAGTCGCTTGCAAGTAATGGCACACCAGGTGCATCCGTAGCGGTTGGGGAAGATAGAACTTCTTGTAGTCTTGCCGGAGGATCCTTTCTATTCTCATTCCAGATACCAGTGGAGGACCAAGGAAAGGAGGTGCTCGCCGCCGGCCCCCAACCTGCGGTACCACTCATTTTTGGACTGCCTGAAGGTTGAGTCCAGCCACTCAGATCTCCCGATGGCGTTGCCGGAAGAGAGCTGTTTGGACTGTATGTACTATTCAGTTGTATCGGCGCTTTTCTACTTGATGCAGAGGGGATTTCGTTCAGCCAAGAAGTACGACGGGCAGGTTTCGCAGGTTGAGACACGCTGGTGGACGAAGGCACCTGACGGGAGTGTTCTGTCTCGTCGTCTGAAGAAGCAAGGGCTTCTGAATCCGGTGTCGATCGCCTTATACCAGTCCTGCCCAATAGTGCTGTCTTGTGGCTACCGAAAGCTCCCAACGAAGCTGGAGCAACCTTTGAAGTTTGAGGGGCTCTACTCTGTACTGTGCTCATCTTTGCTAACAGTACGAAAAAGCAAAGTAGGTGAATACGTCCCCCGCAAAAGGAAGAATCGTCGCAGTGGTGCAGTCAGGATAGCCCAGATAAGAAGACGAGACCGACAATTATTGCTGTGTCCAAATTTCAGTCACCAAATAAGCAGCTTTCCCTTGCGCTGCCCTCTATATATAATCTGTGGTCTCGCGATATGGGAATCGTTGGCGTGTATCGCACCTTGGAGGGTCGGGCATTAATGCGGGTCAAATGCAGAGAATCTGGCAGGTTCACAGTCAGTTGCTACTTGATCAATCGCCGAAACGGGCGATACGAGATAACATACTTGCTGAAGAAGGGAAGACTGATGTTCACTGCTGCTGTCTCCACGAGCTCTGAGATCTTTAAAAAAGCCGAATAAAGGCTTGTGGTGGAGAAGATGATGATGTAAGATCACAATGAATCCTTAGCAAGCTTGACAAAGGAGTGGGAGCAAGCTTCGGTGTGATCTTCAAAGTCCTAGGCTTCTGTGCTGCCAATGTATGTATGATGCTTCTTTACAGAGATCATACCCCAGGCTGAGGTGAGGAAGAAGTCAGAGTGAGATGTCGAATCGTACCAACCATTTTCTTGTAGTGGCCATCAAAGTACACGAAGGAGACAAAGATCTTCTAGGCTATGCTCATGAAAGCAACGGGAGGCAGGCGACCATAGGGTTTGGAATATGGTGTGAGCAGAGGATGTGGGGTTTTGAAGTTGCACAAGATGCGCAGGGAGTAGGCGGGGCGTTGGGTGTCAGGTATATCCGCTGAGGATATCTGGAACAACGAGAAATCAACTGTGACCTGGATGAACTCAATTCGCGGGAGGAAGGGCACAGATGAGGTTTGCGATAATTGAGAGGAGGACGAAGAGTAAGAGAACAGCTCTTCAGCTTTTGACTTCCACCTCAACCCTGCCGTCGCTGCACAGCACATCATGTCACGAACGACCAAGTTAGAGCCAAAATGCGGAGAAAGCGTTAATTCAAGCGGGTCTAGCTTCATCGAGCTAGATTGATGATGGAAATATGCTGTGGACCCTGGCAAATCTGCTGTCAAGTACGAGCAAGCTACGAGTCAGTTAGTGAATGCCTAATGCCTATTGTTTCTGCCACTGCCAGTGCTGCACATTCCCTCGATCACACCACCTCTCCCATCACTATGTTACGGAGCACTGTGTCAAGAAAGCACTCATCGTCGATGTTTCCCACAGATCTCCGCGGTTCCGACGCACAATTGAGTAATTTCAAGCCCGTCTTGTCATGGAAAGCGATTCCCTTCGGAATGATCCACCAATGCAATATTCTGCTAAGGGTGCTTTATGGAGCCTGCTGCACGGGCCCACTTGTCTTCTTGCCTCGAATTCCGCAACAGCGTATAGACATGGAAGGCTTAACCAAGTCAGGGGCAGATAGGCTTACTACGGCAGGAGGATCAGGATATATTTGCCGCCGTCAAGTAGCGTTGGTAGAAGATGGCCATGACGCTGGCCCAAAGCACAAAACAACAGCTCTATTGGGTTTGGAAATACGGAATACCAGCGGCCCCATCTGGGAAGCCAAATTCATTGCCCCGCTATTTCTTCTTAGGGCCAGCACAGACAGCTGCAACACTAAAAGAATAATTAGATATCTTGTATGATTCCCTGGATGAACATGCCCGATCGACGTTTTCATTACTCGCTTTGAGCCGCCTCACGTGTGCATTCGCCTTCCTCCGCTTCCGAAGGCGACAATCTCAACAACCCCACAGGACATGTGGTGTGCACCTCATGAATCGAGGACCTTTCAATGTCTGCAGGCCCTCCCAGAGACATCCTTTGGAACCCAGATCCCTTACGTCACCCCGGCCAATTCTTTTCAATCATACCAAGTCATACTTCAGCTCTGTCAAGACTCCCCTTTCCCACCGTCGAGGCCACAGCATCAGGACCTTTCTGTTGTCGTAGCTTCTCTTCAAACTTGGCAAACTCCTTCAACGCAATCTCTTCTTCCTGGTCAAGTACTTGATTAACGCCTTTAACTTCCTCAATCTAAAACGGTTAGCAATGCGATGGGTCGCCCCAAAATCCGACGAAACTTACGTAGTGCATTAGCATGTTCTCAATGCCGTTCTTTAAAGTGACGGTGCTCGAATCACAGGTTCGGCATGCCCCTCTAAGTTTCAGCATCACCATTCCATCTTCGAAGCCACGATATTCAATATCTCCACCATCTTCTTGAATAGCTGGTCTGATTCGAGTTTCGAGGAGCTCTTTGATCATTGATACAACTTCACTATCCTCATCGCTGGCGCTGAGCGTGTCCCCTCCAGCATCTTGCCCATTCTCGGCAGTGTTCTTCTCCACAATATTAACCATCTGCTCCCCTGAGGTCACAGCTTCCGTGATCAAACTGAACACCTCTGGCTTTATGTGAGCCCAGTTGGAGTCGGCTGCTTTTGTGACGGTGATGAAGTCGGCGCCATAGAAAATTGACGATACTCCATCAACGGAGAGCAATCTGGCCGCAAGCGGTGATGGATGAGGCGGCGCAAGCGTCGATCGGGGAGAAGTATATTCCACGAAGGTTGATGGGAAGCTTGGAGGTAGGACTGGATGATTGGGCAGAAACTTCAATGCCTGGTGGGAGTGTTAGCCGTTGCATATCTGCGCAGGCTTCCTGTTACACTCACATCGGCGTTAGGCGTAGTCTGGGTTTGAATAAAAATAGTTCTTCGCGCTTCAGAAGCTTTACCAAGGGTATTTCGCTGCTGCTTTTGATGCCGGTAGAGTAGAGGTCGGTGGTTATTCTGAGACGAAGTAATAGTAGGTATTGCTGCTCGATGACAGAGTCTGTCGAAAGGGGTGGTAGATCGTCTTGCACTAGCTGCAAGCCTGATTCTAGATGTAAGAAAAACACTTCTGATTGTCGTAGGAACAGTCTTCGACGCCATTGCGCTTTTGCGCAAATTACGGTTGAGAAGATTGAGGGGCCCAAGCAAATGTAATAAATGAAAATGAATTACGTCTGCCGGAGCTCTTAGGTAAGCATTGACGCAAGATATTTCTTCGAGTCACTCATGGACGTTTTGATAAATCATCTCACTGGAAGCCTTCTTTAGAGCCTTTTGCGATGTCATCTTTGTGCCATATATGCGCACAAGAGCCGTTCAAATATCGGTGTCCTGCATGCAATGCTCAAAGTACGGCGAAGTGCAGCAGCGGTCTCCCAAGTTCACGGCAGCTGACAGAATTGCAGCTTGCTCTTTACAGTGCTCAAAAGACCATAAGGACAAATGCGGAGTACCTCGCAATGCTCTGATTGATGCAGCAGCTACAGAAACCCTCTATCAGGAGTCGAGCGATAGTGAACCCGTGGTTGGCCGGGCTCAGCAGAGTGTGATCGACTCTATCACAAACGCAGCTGAGGTGCAGGAGCTCTTCGTCCGGTACCCAAAATTGCGAACACAGCTTCGAGGCATCTACGAGGCATCCCTGAAGCATGATGAGTCCGAGCAGCATTCATGTTATCAAAGAGAGAGCAATACGCATCATAGCCGAACTCGAGGCTATTACAAGGACGACAAGCAGCATTGGACACCGGAAAAGGGTATTCAGGCCGGCTTGAAGAAGCTTCATATGTGCCTCCGAGCCAGCGATGCAGACTTCAGCGGTCTGAAGGAATTTTGCAAGGTGATAACGAGATTCCAACCAGCTGGTTCCCAGTTACATGCGGATGAAGGAAAATCACCGTACATGAAGCCCACTGTTCACAAAAATTCAGCCTATCAAAAGGGGCTCGGGTCGCCCTCGGCATAGAAGCGGCGGCAAAACGAAAGCATGGTTTGACCTGATTTCTACCTGTCAACAGTGTTGATGGAGCGATCATATAATCATCTAAACATGATTAGCATTGATTTACGTCGTGATATGGTCGGCTTCACAAGGGGCTCCTCGGACAGAGAGGCATTCTCGACCGGTTTCCTTTGACTCGATATCATCAGGCTAGAGATCTTTGCTCGTAGTGAACGCCGTTGTCGTTGCTCGCGCTCCCTGCATTCATCTCTGGAAAGAAGAACATCTTCCTCAACTACTGGTTCCAAGCGCGGTTTGGTAGTCTCGCCTGTTCCCAATTCCTGGTCGCACCTTTGGGTATTTCCATCAACCACGGTGCTTGGCGAACTGTCTGCTAGCATTGCGCTGTTGCATTGTCTTGTGCAATGCTTGACCTTAGGTTTTGACTGTACAGGAGATGCATTCACGGGTATGGCCCTCATGGCTTTGTGGTTCGTACCACGTTGGAATGGATCTCCTTGCGAAAATTGCCTTGAGAGCTTGTTCCGGTCGGTAACGCCTTGAACGGTTGTCATTACCAAACCTGAAGCTGCATATCTTGGCACATAAATGCCATTTTCCAGGCCGCCATCACTCTTCCGAGTTGCGTTGTTTGGGACATCCATAGCTCGAGTTTTCCGCCTGCAAGCAAGTGATGTATTGCTACTGTGAATCTCAAAATTCTGTGGCTTGATCTGGGACCTTTCTCCGCTTTTTGTGGTCTGAAGTGGATAATGCGGCCGGCCAACTGCAGGGCTGTGTAAGATTTGTTTCGAAATGTTATGTGTAACGTAGGCAGAACCTAGTGAAGTCCTCTCTCGAGCGACCGATGCTCCGCTGGCAGATGCTGTACGCGCCGAGGTTAACGAACTGCTTCTCGGAAGACGAGCATTGTGTGACTGGTTGCTTTGTCGTAGAAGCTCGACATCTGCTTTGACTGAATCTTGGCCAGTCATGGACGTCGTTTTCGCGATGGCGTTGCTTTTCTTGACAGTCCGCTCCCAAGCTTGTGACGCTGAACCGTCAGGTTTTCTCATATCAATCTCACCAGCTTCTGGGTGGAGACATTTTGCTGCCTCCCTCTGCTTCACTTTCTGTTGATGAAGCCTGTACGCCTCCTTGCATTGCACTTGATGGGCCTCCAGTCTTCGCGCAAGGTCAAACGGGTCGAAATGACCTGCTGATTTGCTTGAAGCTTGAGGCCGACCGCGGGAAAGAGAGCTTGATTGCATGCTCTACCTCAAATTAGCACAACTTTCTATGGATGAAATGTACCCTTCTTACGTCCGGATATTCTATGCGGCGTAGTCGATATGGCATAGCCGTGATCTGTCTAAAGATGGGATTTGGAGCTTCGTCAACGAGGTGCTTTGTGCTACCTCGGGCTTTGGCGAACCTGGTGACTTTCTGATGTGTTTATACTATTCTATCCTCCAAACTCACAAGCAGCAAATGAGCAATTTCTCCGAGACACGAGGTGCTAAGTAGCGAGACCAAATCCTGACCCGGGAGAAGATGGCTGACCCATGCCTCCATGCCGCCGACAACCCGGCAACGCCGCACTGGTTGTTAGGTATTCGTAGCTTGTCGCCGGCTAAGGCCTCACTAGCTAAGTAGTCATGACTGAACATCTAGCGGTGTTCCAGGTGCACGAAGTCGCGACACAAGAGAGACCATCTTCGAATGATTGTGCACAGGGAGAGTGTAGCACAGGGATGGTGGATTAGTGGTTCGAAAACGGAATGGTTTCATCACAGGCGTCCGCACCGAACCGCAAAATAAGATTGACATTTGGACAGGCACGATGGGTCCATGGACGGTGAAAAACTCTCCCTTTTCCTCGCCAGGGCGCATGATTGCATCATACAACACCAAATGCACGTGTGGAAGTGGTCAGTCGCGGAGGTGTTTGGTATTCAATTGTAGGTTACCTTTTGCACATTTCGTAGAGTGTCCCAAATGATGAACCCCGCCAAAGACGGTGAGCCTAGTCAAAGCCAAAAGCAGAAATAGAGTTGAAAAGGCCCATTGCAATCATTTCGATAGTGTGCGCCGTAGACGCGGTTAGTGGTCATTACCATGGACACATGAAACAAGGAGTGCTCAAGCGTTGAGGGACCTTCTAACTCATCCCACTACACAATACTACGGATACCGGAAAGTAGGAAGGCAATCAAAATAAATAAGTATCAAGCCACCTCATACGACACCGCAGTCACATTCGACGCATGTCTCTCAGATGTTGTGCAAGAAACACCCCACTTGTGTTTCTCACCCACAAGCGCTACTTCTTAGTCTCAAGTGCACTAGCCAGCTACGTGGCCGAGATAACAATGACCTTGTGCTGCAGGCAGGAGGCCAAAATGCGTGCATAGCAGGGCCTCGGTCGCAGCAACGGCCACCAGGGCAGATCTCCTTCTCCACAAGTCCCCACTAACTAACTGACACCTAATGGCACCGTCATTCATCCTTTCCCTATGCTTCGTACCACGGGGTGACTTGTATCGAAATGATGACTTTCTAAGATGCTTGCAACATCAACCTAATGTCTAAGAGCAGGACACCTTCTTGACGGCGTGGTTGAGCTGTGGACCAGCCTCGGTCGCTGAGCCACGTCGATTCGTTCTCAACCACGCATGCATCTCTTCCCGTACATATCCGTGTCTCTGAGAGATTATGGATTCTCGAAGATCCAAAAAATCGCGTTCGATTGCCAATGAGCCTAAAAGTGCCAAAGCTACTCCTGCAAGTGCAAGGCCACCACTGGCCGACCGAACCCATTCTGATCCAGCTGTTGCTCGACGTCGCACCAGTCAGACGCAGTCTTATGGCCAGGGCCAGGGTCAGGGTCAGCGGGAAGCCGACGTCAGGGTCTCGGATGTCAGAATCTCGGATGTCATCGATCGTGATTCCAAGACATCTATCAGAGATGACCCATTTTTCCGTCCTTATCAATCACCGCATTCGACTTGCTTGGCAGCAGAATCTCGTCTTGCACATGGAATTGTCGCCGGCAACGAAGATGTGTGTAGCCCTTGAAAGCCTTTCCCACATTCTCCCCGCGGATATGCTGCCATGCCATCTCGTCCGCTACACGGAAATTCGCATGCTGACTGTTTGACTCCAGCCCAGCAAGAATGCAAATCTTCCTCAGGTCAATGTCGTCGTGCTGGGAAGCCGCCGGGTCGGAAAGTCGACCTTCATACAGAGAGCCCTTGACCTTCGAGAAAGTCCGCCGAGAGTATGGTCAAGCAAGAAGATGTCCCTTGACGGTGTCATCTATATAGTTCGTCTATTTGAGCTAATGATTAATGATATCACAATCACTGACAGCACCAAAATCACGTGGCCCAAGCGCTTGAGTGAGGAGAGCCCGCCTACCATCGACGGAATACTGGTGCTTTACGATGTTACAAATGAGGAAAGCGTAATTGAAATTCCGCACGTTCTATGTAAGTTTGGTTCGACCCACATATTCGAGTACCAGAGCAGCATGTCTACTCATTTTATAACACAATGCTAAATGCCCTGCCGCTTCCCCACGCTCGCCGCTAACTCAGCCATTTCAGATGCGTTGGACAGCTCGGGTGGTTCTGTTGTGTTGGTTTCTTGCAAAGAGGATCACCCCCCACAGCTACGCCGAGTGAATCCTAATTTCAATGAACGGATCAAAAGTCGTTTCAGCAAGGTTGAGACATGCTCCACTTCCGCGAACGTGCCCGAGAGCCAGAAACGATGCATCTCTATAATTCTAAGGTCGATTCTACGCTGTAGAAGAGGTAAGCATTAGATTGGCCTTCCTCAACGAAAGCTTTCAATCCCATCTGCACTGCCTCTCATATTGCGTCGGAACATATCCGGGAGCATCACGGATGACTGAGCCTGTACCGCCATATCGAGCTGTCGCTACTTGATACCAACAGCTTTGGTATCTTTCCTTAGTGGTTAAGGCGGGCCATCTTAGCCAGCATGCTTGCTTGTCTCTCAAGAGTTGATCTGAGAACACTCGGTTGCAAGATGTTTTCTGCTCTTGCTGGACCGCAAAATTCTAGTCAACAATGAACTGACTGCAGGACAGGTGCCGCTATTACTAGCTCTTTGACCAATTCCTACGGGAAGGCAGCGATTTCTCCAAATAACAATCTGCCCAGCAAAGGCCAACACCCGCTGAGGAGAGTGCAGGCGCACTTTCCCATGACGTCTACCTTGCCCACTACGGATTTCAATGACACTCTTAAACCGTTTGGGCAGAAACTGGATGAGCCAACCACATTCCACAAGCTCACTGTGGACGATTCCGCGTCGCAATCTCCTCCACCAGAAGTACTTCACTCGCAACCTCAGACTTTCGTTGCGGACTTGAACCGGATTCCTGATGATTCTGATTCAGCTTCGGGGAATCAGGATTCTGACAACCCAAGCAGTCCTGACCCGCCTCATAAGACAGGCGTCTTGCGACCCGACACAGCTAACAGTCAAACGCATAATACGTTCTTAGACATGGAAGAAGAAGAATCGCAAGACGATTCTATGAATGGTCACAGTCCACCCTCAGTCACAGTGGAAACACCAGAAGCATCCGAGCCAGCGCGAGATGAGACTGGTAGCTCATTTGACGAACTAATCGACCGATTGTTATCGTTGCCCATGTCAAAACAAGATGGCAAGTTCGTACCTGTCTTTCTCTGCCTATACCGGAAATTCGCATCTCCGGGGCAGGTCTTTACTGCCATCACAAATCGATTTAGCCGTGTTGAACATAGCAACGATGCGCAGTTAACCAGGGTAGCTGAACAGCTAAGATATCTTCAAGTACTCGCACTCTGGACGGGTGACTATCCTGGAGATTTTGCACAACCAAATATCAAGAAGGAGGCTACCTCTTTCGTAAGTAGGCTTGAAAGAAGCAGGCTCTTCGCCTATGCGGCCAAAGAAATATCTAATCATTTGGAGCTGGCGAGCGAGGACGACGACGCAGATTGGGGTCGCTTTGACAGCCTGGATGCGCTCCCTGACGCCAATGCTTCGTTCCATAGTCAGTCCGAGGCAACTTCACCATCAATACGTACTGGACAATCGTCGACTGAGGAGCTTCTCAAATCCTCAAGACAAAGCTCATTGGAGGGTTCATACGAAGATTTGACACGGAAGTCGGGGGTACCATCGGTGGGATCCAGTGTTGTGATCTCGTCGAACATGTCGAGCCTGTCACTCCTTGCCCTTCTGCCACGCGACGAAACTCCTCAGGAAGCGCAAAGCTTGATTTCCATTCCGCGCACGCGTTTGTCGAAACTCCAATGGCACCAATTCGTGGAGATACCTGATGAGGATATCGCAAAAGAACTGACACGCATTGACTGGATCTTTTACTCTTCCATCAGACCTCGTGATCTGGTACGACATGTCATTCTTGCGAGTGACGCCAGTAAGACCACGAAAAGCCTTGACAATGTGAATCGAATGATAGATCACTTCAATCACCTGTTCTGCTTTGTGTCCGGCATGATTTTGTTGCGAGACAAGCCGAAGCATCGGGCCAGGATGCTGGAGAAATGGATGACGGTGGCCTGGAAGGTCCGCCAGTTGAACAATTATAACACGTTAGGGGCAATAATTGCCGGTACCAACGGCACCGCAGTACATCGCTTGACTTTGACATGGGAGCTTGTTCCAGAGCAGATCAGGAAAGATTACATGAGATTGACAATACTGATGGGCACTATGCGGTCTCATGGTGCTTATCGGATGGCCTGGGACAACTCCTTTTCAGAACGCATACCCTTCGTACCGGTGTACCGTAAGGACCTTGTTGCAGCAGAGACCGGCAACAGGACGTTCGTAGGCCCACAGGGCGACCGGATCAACTGGAAGAAGTTTGAGATCATGGGCGAAGTTATTATCAGTATGCAGAGAAGTCAGGACAAGCCGTACAAGGTACGGAAGAATGAGGAGGTTTTGAGATTAGTGCTGGAAACTCAGATCTCGCAAGGCGATGAGGTAAGCGGTGTGAAGTATAAATCCATGGTGTCTTGTGGCTGACGTGTTGCAAGGACCTGGCAGAGGAGCTTTATGAACGGAGTTTACAGGTTGAGCCCACGGGCACTGGCGACACATCTCGGAAAAAGTTTGAATGGTTAAGGCGATGAGATTATGATAGCAGATAAAACCCCCCCAATGGTAGAGCCAGAAGATCCACGGGCAAAAGTGATGATGAATTATGTATGACGGACGGGATTTTCTCTAAACAGGAAGCAATGGCACGCATAGAGGGCGCAAGGGTGGATCATGCTGACGGCCGATTGGGTTGATTCGAATAGACAGACTTGGTTGGTTTGTATTTCAACTCGGGAGGTTGGTTCAGCGAGAAAATGCAGGGCATGTCGTGAAGTCGTCCCCAATCTTCCCGAAGTTGAGATCTTGCAGATGTGTTGATGAGTTGCCCCTCGCAACCATTGCATACAGTATCATCTACAAGCAACACGACATCAACATCGTACTTCTAGGACACAAGTTCAGCACCTCCATCATCGGATCATTTGTAATTTATTAACACTCTCTTTGAACTGTGGAGGCTTTTCAACTTCACGGGCGGATGGTTGTCGACAAAGCGGAAGAACACTTCAAGGCTTGGTAAATTTTTGCTCAAAAGCTGCAGCACTCTCATTGACGGTTGGAATGTGTGTCAGAGGTTTTATAATACAAGCAGCCTCCCAGGAGACGGGCCAGCATGGCTTCTTTCATAACAACTATGTTTGTCCCTCTCCAGTCCCCTCCGCCTGCTCAACCTCTTCCTCCCCACTGCACCTTGAAGCAATCGACTTCCTCCATCACAATCAACAGCTATGCTCCTCTTGACCCCTTCGAGCCTGCACATGATTCGCCTTCGCCTGCTGCACGCAAGCTGCGTGAAGATCTGAATGTTGACTATTCTTCGCCCACTAGCAATGCGCGATCACGGAATCAATTCAAGCCAGCACGCGCGAATAAGGGGACAACAAGCTATCAATTGAGACAGTTTGCGGAGGCCACACTGGGTAGTGGGAGTTTGCGGAAAGCTGTCAAACTGCCCGAGGGAGAAGATCTGAACGAATGGCTGGCTGTCAATGGTATGCGCGGGCTCGGGGTGGGGATTAGGACAAAGCGCACGCTGACAGGATGGCCTCAGTGGTCGATTTCTACAACCAGATAAACCTTCTCTACGGCTCAATCACTGAATTCTGCTCGCCACAATCATGCCCCGAAATGAAAGCTACCGATGAGTAGGTCCAGCCCGAGAGATTCGTCGTTCAGGCGAAGAAAAGTCAGCTAACGAAGTCAGGTTCGAATACCTTTGGCAAGACGCCGAAAACTTCAAGCGTCCGACAAAGATGCCTGCTCCAGAGTATATCGAACACTTGATGAGCTGGGTCCAAGGTAACATCGACAACGAGCAAACATTCCCCAGTCGTATCGGTCAGTTGCCTTATTGATACTCCCAGTCCAGCCCACACATCCCAAGTCATCCAGGTACTCATGTCCCTGCAGGTGTCCCATTCCCCAAGAGCTTCAGTCAAACAATCCGCCAGATTTTCAAGCGGCTCTACCGTGTCTACGCCCATATCTACTGCCACCACTACCCTGTCATTATCCACCTAGGTCTCGAGCCACATCTCAACACCAGCTTCAAGCACTACGTCTTGTTCATCGACGAGCATGGATTGGAGAAGGGGGCTGGAAAGGACTTCTGGGGTCCTTTGGGTGATCTGGTGGAAAGTATGCTGCGCAGCGATTGAGTGTTGCGAGTTGCGGCATAATAAAGTCGCGTCAGAGCAGGCAACTAGGGCAACATAGCTTGTCCTTGCATTGCGTGGAGTTAGGGCACGGGTAACGGTGACGGTGATGGGCTACCAGAGCATCTGCGTGGGCGTGTGATTGGTGCTTTCAGGTCCTGATAACTGCATTCCATTCGAGGCCATGTGCGTCTAGCTGCTATGAAGAGTATATGGTCCTGTCCTGTCTGCTAGTGCCAACTCAGAACTTGGGATATCAACTGTAGACTCACTCGTTAACGAGCAAAGCACGCTTGAGTGCTCCGAAAGTGTCATTCCGTCGTTCCAGGCGCTTCGTGAGGGCTTGATGCCAAGCGACATCACATGACCATTGAAACTCTGTTTCGCCAGTTAGCTCCAGCTGGGGAGCTTCAGAACCTCAACCGAGCAGTGCCCATCTGGAGCGGAAATTCGCAGTTGACTCCCATAGCACGGAGGATCACCATCGAGATCATACACATACATTCCAACAGCGCGAGATACGCTGCTTCGTCGCCTTGCCAGATGATGTCCTCCCGATTAGCCCGGCCTGCCCTGGCTGCTACCACACGACAAGCTCCTCGGTGTGCGACCCGAAGCTACGCAGCAGCTGCCTCCTCAATTGATCCAAAGCCACCGGTGCCGCTGTTCGGGGTAGATGGCACATACGCAAGTGCATTGGTATGTTCCCCGACGTGCTCAGGTGCATCCCTTTGGGGGTCGTTACGTAGAGTCTCATAACTACATATATCATCCCGGGCAACCTCCACCAAACCCAATTCCCGACACATGCACGCACCACAAAGCTCTGTCTCTCCAAATGCACAACTCTCTAACCCAGATCTTGTCCTTTTCAATGTCTAGTATACCGCAGCCGCCAAATCCTCCTCTCTCGACTCGATCGCCAAATCGCTCACCTCGCTCCACCAAGTGCTGAAATCCGACGCCAAACTCTCCCCCATCCTCCACGCGCCCACCCTGACCGACGCCGACAAGTCCGCCATCATCGCCGAACTGGAAAAGCACACCGGCGGCGGCGACAAGCAGGGCACGATGAAGAACTTCCTCCAGACGCTGGCCGAGAACAATCGACTGGGTCTGTTGGAGGGGGTGTGCGAGAAGTTCGCGGAGCTGATGAGTGCATACAGAGGCGAGATGGAGCTGGTCATCACCAGTGCCCAGAAGCTGGAGGATCGCGTGGTGAGGAGATTGGAGGCGGCGATCGCGAAGAGCGAGTACAGTCACGGGAAGAAGATTAAGGTGGTTACCAAGGTATGTCTTGGTCTATCCACGAATTTTCTGCGTGGGCGACGCGATTAGCGAGAGAGAAAGAGAGGGGCGGGGAAATATGGTCGCTTCTCTGTGTTCATTACGCCCCCACCCGCGACCGCTGGTGCTAACGATCCCAATTGCAGGTCAATCCGGAAATCCTGGGTGGTCTGGTCGTCGAGATCGGAGACCGCACAATCGACTACAGCGTCTCGGCCAAGATTGCCAAACTCAACAAGCTGCTGACCGATACTGTGTAAGCAACAGCAAATAGCAATAGCAATAGCAAAAGCCCGGCCGCGATCACTGTTGTGTGACCTGGTCACAAGAAGGCGAGGAGTCGGTTGCAGCGGTGTCAAAGTAGAAGGGAGGAAGAGTATATATATAAAAATGGACCTACCGCAAATCCAGGACCGCTCCATACCAATAATGCGCTGATGCTTGCTTACTTACTTACTGCCTTACTGCTCAAAGTGCATCACTGACAACTTTGGAAAAGGGATGGAGTAGTCTGTCGAGCCCGGGTGCTGCAGGACAGGAAAGGTTGCCTCGATTGATTGATTGATAGATCGAGCGAGCATCTACTCACCGTAACAGCAGCAGCAGCAGCACATCCGAGTGTCACAATCGAGGAGCGAAAAGAGAAGGGAAAAAAGAGAAAGTTGTACAGATGCCCCCTTTCTTTCTTCCTTCCCCCCTCCTGACCTGCCTGCTGAGCGGGCAGCTTTGGATTTATTTACAGTAATAATATCTATGAGAATAAGAATAGAGCGAGGGCAAACCTTGCCTGGCTTGCTCTGTGCAGTTTCCTCTCCTGCCCAGCTTCCTCTTTCCGCTTTCCCCTCCTCCTCTTCTTTTCTATCCCAGTCCCTTGCCACCTACTCACTCATTCTGCCACACTCCGCCAAACAAAGAGACCGGATTCATATCAATCAATCAATCAATTAGTCAATCCAACTGCGCCTCAAACTCATCCTCGTAGACCGCCACACTCTCATCCGTGCGAATCCGACTCAACTGCTCATCAATATACTTCTCCATATGACTCTCCGCCTCACTCCTTCTTCGTTCCTCCTCCCTCCTCTCCTTGGCGAGTTGTTCCTCGTTCCCGAATGCATCCCCGTCGCTGATGGCTGTGCTGTCGCGCCTACGGGGAGAGAGGCGGGGATCGGACGGGCTGTAGAGGGACTGGTTGCCGATGGAGCGGGAGGTGGAGGAGCGGCGGAGACGGGCTGTGCCGTTAGGGGAGGTGGGGACGGAGGATTTGCGTCGGCGGAGGTTGCCGCGCGAGAAGGTGTCGTCGAAATAGTGCGCTGCGGCGACGGAGGGGGTCCGTGGGGTTTGGGGGAGGCGGCAGTTGATTCTATGGACGCGAGTCAGTGAGTACGCCCGTTTCGCGTTTGCTAGCAGTGGAGAGGGGATGATAGGTTGAAGGAGAAAAATGTATGCCTGCTTACCCAGTATCGTGTATCATCTTGGCGATCAACCCAGTCCAGCCGCATTGATGTGTGGCACCCAACCCACGACCAGAGTCCCCGTCAAAGAATTCGTAGAACCACAGGTAGTCTTTCCAGTGTGGATCGAAGTCTAGCATATCATTACCGTCGTTGACGGCTCTCCTGCCATCATCACCTCGGGCGAACAGATGCTGTAATCTGTGCTGCAGCTCCTCCGCCACATGGCCCAGATGCATGTAATCACCCGATCCCGTCGGGCACTCGATCTGCAGACTTTGTCCGTAGAACATGTAGAAGCGCAATAGGGATTCTACAAGTAGAAAGTTCACACAGAGCCAGATAGGACCGCGCCAATTGGAGTTTCCGCCGAAGAGTCCGGAGTCGCTATCGCCGGGGACATAGCCGACCTTGAATTGCTGGCCATTAACTTCCATGCTGTATGGGTGTTCTTCGTGATGACGGGATAAGGAGCGGATACCATGATCGGAGAGGAACTCTGTCTCGTCCAACATTCGCTTCAAGATCTTCTCTAGGCGATCCTTGGACACAAGAGACAACAGCAGTCGCTCGTCCTTCCCTCGTTTCCGCATGCTAGCGATGTTTCGCTCTGCAACATCATGCCGGTTTTCGATGAACCAATTCATTCGTTTTTTGAAGCTAGGGAATTTATTGACCAGCTCAGGTTCAAGAGTCAATACCGCGTATAGTGGGATCAGTCCTACGAGCGACCGTACGGGAAGTTGTTGAGTCCATGGGCCGCCCCAGGAGATAGCATCGTAGTAGAAGCCGTCTTCCTCGTTCCACAGCGATTTCTCAGCCCCTCCTGCTCGAAAGGTCATGGCGTCGGAGATGAGGATGAAGTGCTCGAAGAATTTCGAGGCGATGTCTTCGTATATGCGGCGATGCTTGGCCAGTTCGAGAGCAATGTTCAGCATGGACAGACAATAGAAGGCCATCCAGCCTGTTGAATCGGCTTGTTCGAGCACACCACCTGTTGGTAAGGGCTCGGAGCGATTGAAGAGTCCGATATTGTCTAGACCCAGAAAGCCGCCCTCAAAGACGTTCTTGCCGTCATAATCTTTACGATTGACCCACCATGTGAAATTGAGCAACAGCTTTTGGAAGACTCGTTCTAAGAAGTCAAGATCTTGGCGTCCATACATTTTGCGCTCGATCTTGAAGGTTCGGAAGACCGACCAAGCATGTACCGGTGGATTTACATCCCCAAAATTCCACTCGTAAGCTGGGAGCTGGCCGTTTGGATGCATGTACCATTCTCGGGTGAGAAGATCAAGCTGTTTCTTAGCAAAGTCGGGGTCAATCATGGCCAGCGGTATGCAGTGAAATGCTGTATCCCAAGCCGCAAAGAAAGGATACTCCCACGAGTCAGGCATGGACAAGATATCGTCAAGGAACATGTGCTTCCAGTTGGCGTTTCGAACAGCTTTTCGACCTGGTGGCGGAGGAGGCATATTGGGATCGCCATTGGCCCACTGATCCCATATGAAGTGATAATGCTGCTTGGTCCACATCATGCCAGAAAGTGCTTGTCTCTGGATGTTGCGAAGATCGTCAGCCATTGGAAGGGGACTGATACGCCAGAAGAACTCGTCAGCTTCTGCTATTCTTTGCTCCATGATATCATCGAGCAGTTCCTCATTCAAATACCCGTCGAAGCGCTTAGAAAGCCTGAACCGCACGACAGCGCATTCTCCAGGCGGTACTCCATCCCCCTGATCGAACGCATACCAGGCGGCACATTTGGTGCCATGGCAACGAGGATTGATTGCGCCTTTTTCCTCATTCACGATCCACCGATGGAAGGCATCTTTGACGTATGGTTGAGGGTTCTTCTGGCCGTACAGAGCTTGAAAGTTTGTGTCATTCTCGGTGAAAATAAGTCTGGGCGGAATATTCTCAGCATCCTGTCCTGTGCCGGGAGAGGGTGATAACTGGAAGAAACGATTTCCAAGCTTGGGATGTTTTGACTGCGCTGTCATAGGTCCGACGATTTTGATCGCTGGTTTTTTGCTGGGATGTTCGTGACCCCATGACCATGTGTTTCTGAACCACATATGTGGTATTATATGCAAAGGAGCTGGTTCTTGACCTCGATTGTATGCTGTAACTCTGAAAAGGAGCTCTTCCTCGTCATCGGCCTCCTTGGCCATTTCAATGAAAATATCAAAGTACCGGTCGTCTTTGAAAGCATCCGTGTCAACTATGTTATACTCGCGTTCCTCTCTTCCGCGCTTCGCATTCTCTTTGATCAGTTCTTCGTAAGGAAATTTTCGCTGGGGTAATTTATACAGGTACTTCATATAAGCTATTCCAGCCATTAGCAATGATCAATTGGCTGGGGTTTGGTTACTCACAATGGGTGGGAGTATTATCTAGGTGGAAATGCGCCTCTTTGATGCTCTCGCCATGGTTTCCCTGGGGATTGGAAAGTCCAAACAGGCGCTCCTTTAAGAAATCGTCTTTTTCGTTCCAGAACGCAAATGCAATGTTTTGCAGGCCGTGGGTATCTGACACTCCAGCAATACCGTCTTCACCCCATCGAAAGGCTCTTGATCTGGCATGATCATGGGAGAAATGACTCCAAGCATCGCCATCTTCGGAATAGTCTTCTCGCACCGTAGCCCATTGACGTTCTGCAACATAGGGACCCCATTTCTTCCAGTACTTCGTACGGTCACGATCCTGCTTCAGACGCTTCTCTTCTTCGCAAAGGTACTCGTGATTGTCGAATTGGACCATGTCGTTTGCTGGAGCGCCCGAGCTGGGATATACTCAAAGGCGATGTGAAATACTTTGAGGATTATCAAACAGGCATTATAAGGTGCTGGCTACAGCTATAGGGAGAGACTGAGGACAGCGGGATCACAACTGCCAGAGCGCAAGGTAGAAGAATACAAGTTTAGGAGGAGCTGTGTTGAAGCTCTGGAGTCTAGTAACAGAAATATCGAATGCGGGTAGTTGCTTCCAGCACTCCCAGCCGGCCTTACCTCCGAAGTGCACAAAGTTCTTTTCGATGGTTTCACCATCCCTGCGGCGCGGCAGGTCCTAACGGAACCAATACATTAGATTTTCCTGTCTCAACTATTTTCCCGGGAATTTAAGGACCAAGGTCAACGTTCACCATGATAAACTTGGACATGAGATGACGGCTCGCCGACAACTTAGCGCATCGCCAGAAACCACGGAGACCTACGTAGCACTCCGGGAAGAGTCATACGTAGTAAGTATTGTTACATAGGCTGGTGCTAGTGACGGCTAGTTATCGTTACTCTATAATAGTGCTGTGATTTGGTATTGCGAAGCTTGACATGAGCACATCAATTCAAATAGGTTACAAATTTACAATTCTTCTGGTCTTGGACTAGCTGTCTTGTACAAAAGACGTTTTCGAGTAAAAATACTAGCGCTGAACTAACAACACTTCATGCGCCGACTTAGTGTGCTTACGGAGTACTCCGTATTCTGCGTCAGGGTGCCGGGGGTGCTCCGACCGCATCGGGTCAGGCGCCCCCCGTGACCGCTTGCCGCTTTTATCTTTCGGCGGTTGCCGCGTCGCTCGTCTATATATTGGTCACCGCCCCCCGACCACGATAGCGTTGATGTCTGCATGCGACCTTCAGCGACCATCACGCCGCTTTGTCCACCCATCCGCAAACTGTGTCAGCTGGCGGCTGCGCCCCCGGGGCTGGCATTCCTAGCCGCCGCGGGCTGACACCAGCTCCATGTTGGCCAAAGTTCTACGCTCACGATTCGCCGATATCAACCGATGATGCTGACGACTACTACGTACGTCGACAATCTTATCTAGCGCCCCGGGCCAGGCGTCTCCGGTCCCTCGTGGAGGTACCTGGTTCGACACCATTGCCACCCTCACCACCGCCCACTTCTCGCTAACACGAGCGGCGCACTATTTGTCCCCGAGACCACCTCGCCAATCAGAAAAATACCGCAGCCGTTGACAATGCAGTGGCACCACTCCTTCATCCCTCGCATAGGGGCTCTGGCCAACTGACAT
>NW_006916465.1:2992-17579 GCF_000464535.1 Endocarpon pusillum Z07020 | reverse complement strand
TTCTAAAAATTATTAATAATTATTCTAGAAAGTTATAAGTAATCTTAATTAAGAATTAATAAAGAATAAAGGATTATCTTAAGAAGTAGTATCAGAGTAAAGAACTTATTATAAGGATAAAGCTAAAGGCAATCTAAAATAATAATGCTAGAGAACTTAAATAAACCCTTAATAAATAAAGCTAATAAATAGGAATTAGTGCGTAATATATTGTCTTATACACCTTAAGTTAGAATAATATAGCTAAACACATAATTCAGATAACAGAAAACAACATTTAAGTAATATTAAAGGAATCTAAGTTACTACTTAAACTATAGGACAAAGCAGCAAAGACTAAGACATATATCTGTAACTAGACTATAGTTGGCTCAGAGATAGATAGACAAAGAATCACCCTTAAGGAAGCCTAGACTAAGACAAAACTCTTAATTAACTATATCCGGATCTAGGGATGTAAGTATTATTTATATATAAATCTAAAGTCGCTGCTAGCATCAGGGAGACAAGACAAGCTAATAAATCAGGGCTGAGTAAGAGTATTTATAGGATACAAAGAGAACATAATAAAGTAGTTTTATATCTACACACTAAATCTCAGATATATAACTCGTTCCTTAGTTATAACATTTGATGAACTCTAGAAGAGTGGAACTATTGACCTTTGTATAAGAGGGACCCCTAATTCTTTACTAGATTATGCATTAAAAAGACGACCTTAAAAGAAGCCTATTATTAATTAAGATACTGAACTAAATTCAGTTATACTATATATAGTTAACTTAATTAATCAGGCATTTTCTATACTAATAATAAAGAAAATTAACTTATTAGTAAAGACATATCGTATGTAGCCTGCGTGGAGGCTCTGTGGGTATCGAAATTGACGAATCAGGCTGTTGATAATTTTTTCGAGTAGTTTTGCGAATTCTAGCATTTTTCAGCTGATTTTGTCGAGTTTTGTATATTGAAGGCTTCAGACTGTCCTTGTTGTGTTGCTTAAGGAACTAACTACCTAAAGGGGATTTGGCTGTACATGTACAGCCAAATACACGTGACCTACTAGCGTGCAAATATCTCCTGTATCATGGTACAGGAAATGAGTAGACTAGTACCCTTTAGGACTAGACTGAATGGATGGCCGTACCTGGTCAACTAATTATGTACATTACTGGACATATTTGACCATGTTTCGACAGATTTGAACAACAATTAGTGGAATGATAAAAGATAGAAAAAAAAGGGTTGTTTTGAGGATGGGACGGAAGTCTCATTATTTCCGTTACCTAGCTCCGGTCTTAGAACAGCGCCACAAGCTCAAAGACATTGCCACTCTTCTGGGCGGACCAGAGCAAAGAGCGGTGCGTGAAAATGGTCTACTGGGCTCTCTCGACTGGCTGGGAATGCATTGCCATACTTTCCACCTTAAGCATTCACGTCCGCGTTCTTAGCCAGCAACATCTCCACAACCTTCTCATGACCTTGCAATGATGCCACGTATAGTGCATTGCCATACTCTTCATCTTGAGCATTCACGTCCGCGTTCTTGGCCAGCAACATCTCCACCACCTTCTCTTGACCTTGCCATGATGCCGCGTATAGTGCATTGCCATACTCTTCATCTTGAGCATTCACGTCCGCGTTCTTGGCCAGCAACATCTCCACCACCTTCTCTTGACCTTGCCATGATGCCGCGTATAGTGCATTGCCATACTCTTCATCTTGAGCATTCACGTCCGCGTTCTTGGCCAGCAACATCTCCACCACCTTCTCTTGACCTTGCCATGATGCCGCGTATAGTGCATTGCCATACTCTTCATCTTGAGCATTCACGTCCGCGTTCTTGGCCAGCAACATCTCCACCACCTTCTCTTGACCTTGCCATGATGCCGCGTGTAGTGCATTGCCATACTCTCCACCTTGAGCATTCACGTCTGCGTTCTTGGCCAGCAACATCTTCACCACCTTCTCATGACCTTTTGATGATGCCGCGTGTAGTGCATTGCCATAAACTCCATCTTGAGCATTCACATCCGCGTTCTTGGCCAGTAACATCTCCATCACCTTCTTGTCACCTTGCCATGATGCCGCCTGTAGTGCATTGCCATAAGCTACTAGAGATTAGTATAATTATATAATAATTAGTCTGTTAAAACCAATTATTAGTACTTAGGTAAACAACTTAGCAATTATTTCTTAATAACTTTCTAATATAATTAAATTTAAAAAAGACTTTACTTATATCTTTAAGATTAAGGATCTAAGGGAGATTAAAAGGATTCTTAGTATAAGAGTAACTTATAATTGCTAGTAAAAGACTTTATATCTAGACTAGTTAACCTATATTAAAAAAATAATATTAGAACTTTAAATAAAAAAGGACAAGTATAGACTAGTTAAGATACTAATTAATAAATATAACGCTCTAGCCTTATTATTAAATAAGGATAAACAAATAGATATATATTAATACTAGAAGTATGTCAGAAGCATTATATATATAATATTAAATACAAGACCAGATATTATATTTATAATAATAAACCTTGCTTAGTTTATATCAGATCTAATAAAGCGTTATAAATCTATAGTAAAGCATCTTTTAAGATACTTGCACTTAATAAAGGATATAAGAATCTAATATAGACTAGAAACTCTGTCTTTAGTAGGATATTCTGATGCAGACTATACTAGCAATAAGGTAGATTAAAAGTCTATAATTAGTAGCATCTTTATTCTTATAAAGAGAGCAGTATTATAACTAAGCTAAAAACAACGATTTATAGCTATATTAACAATAGAGGCTAAGTATATCAGTATATTAACTTATTTAAAATAAGTAATCTAGCTTGCTTAATTACTCTGGGACATAAAGTTCTTATAATACTTAGGAGAAAGCTAATAGATTATAAACCTCTTAAGAGATAACTAATCTACTTTAGCGCTTATTAAGAATCTATATATATATAATTAATCAAAGCATATTAATATTATATATTATTATGTTAGAGACCTTATACAATATAATAAGATTAAGATTAATTATATTCTAATAGATAAGATAATAGCTAATAGACTAACCAAACCCCTTATTAGACTACTATTTAATAACTATGTGTCTTTACTCAGATTAACAAGGTCTTAAAATAAGTCACAAGCTGATTTAGCTTAAGGGGGAGTATTAAGAATACATGCTGATTAGCAGACTATAGTCTGTACTATTTGGCTGTACACGTATAGCCAAATATTGTCTGATCAGATTATTCCTAATCAAGTATAGTATAGGATTTTATGTGCTAGTAGTATAGGATATACCATGTAATCTATACACTAGCAGAATCTACACTTAATGTATAGATATACTATAATCTCACTTTATATATAAGTTATGACTATTAATAGTATTAATAGCTGTTCTTAATCTGTATACTTATTTAATAATAAGTATAATTATATTTTTTTACTTAAAAAGATAATGTCTTAGTTATAATAAAGTATTATAGACTAGTGCTAAGCAATAAGCAAGCTATTTATTTATTATTTTTAGAATATAGTTTAAGATATTATTTAGCCTTAGTGCTTTCTCTTTAAGGATTTCTAAGATTATATTAGTAATTTCTTATTTACTAATATTTATATCTAGTTATAACAAGATAGAGTATTATATAGATTCTAATTCTGTTAAGTCTGCTTACTAAAGGGAGAGGAAGAACTTTTCTTATAGAATATCTAGCTTTTCTATAAGAGTTTTAATTATATAGATATAATTACTTCTAGTTATAATTAATAAGGGCAGTTAAAAGGCTTATTTAATTCTCCTGTCTTTTTTCTAACTTATTTTATAAGTCTTTATACTCCTTTATTATTCCTTACTACTTCTTTAATCTTTTTATAAAAGCTTATTACTTTTGCCTTTTAAATAATACTTATCTTATGTCTTCTTATCTTCTTATATACCTCTTTAGCTATTATTATATAGGTTTATAAGAGTTTATAATATTTAGCTTATATATCTTTAATAGCTTTATAATATTCTTATAATTAGTATTTATTTAATCTGCTTAACGCTCTGCTTTATAAGATGTTATACTTAATAGCGTTTATAACTACTTATATAATATTATAAATCTATAACGTGGTTCATAATCATCCCGCGTATATAATCGTACTAATATTTATATTTAGCTATAACAGGATAAGGTATTATATAGATTCTAGGTCTATTAGGTCTACTTATTAAGGGGGGAGAAAGAACTTTTCTTATAAAGTATCTAGCTTTTCTGTAAGTGTTTTAGCTATATAAATATAAATACTTTTAATTATAATTAATAGAGGTAATTAAGGGGGCTTATTTAATTTTTTTGTCTTTTTTCTAGCCTATTTTGCAAGTCTTTACGCTTCTTTATTATTCTTTACTACTTCTTTAATCTTTTTATAAAAGCTTATTACTTTTGCCTTTTAAATAATACTTATCTTATGTCTTCTTATCTTCTTATATACCTCTTTAGCTATTATTATATAGGTTTATAAGAGTTTATAATATTTAGCCTGTATGTCTTTAATAGCTTTATTATATTCTTGTAACTAGTATTTATTTGATTTACTTAATGCCTTACTCTATAAGGTGTTATACTTAATAATATTTGTAACTGCTTATATAATATTATGAACCTGTATATTAATCTGTTCCTTAGTTAGTAATTCTTCCTTATTTATAATAAATTATTCTAAAGATTCTAGCAAGATTTTGTTATTTATTTTTTTCTAATTTTTTCTAAGTTTAGTTACAAATTATTATATTTAAAGACAAAAGAATATTTTAATTAAAATATAATTTAATAATTATATAAGATTTTATCTTATAAGTGTTAAATTACTATTAAGCTACTAGTATACTAGTAGTTATATAACTTGAGGCTATATCTGTTTAGGCCTAGCATTACTTACTAGCTACTAAGTAAGATTATACTTAAACTTTAGATAAAAGTTAGATTTAACTTCTGAATAGTTTACTATATTAATTAGTTAATTAAGTTTAGATATCTATAAATAGCAGAAGCAATTTAGCATTACTTTTAACAGATTATAAGCCTAGTAAGCACTCTCTAAACGCTAATAAATAAACAGAATACTAAGTAATTAAAGGAGATTATAATTAGTAGTATCCTGTTACCCTTATTTAGTAATTACCTTAAAAGGTCCTAAATCTGCCTAAGTAATTTTAGGATCTTAAGCTAATTAGACCCTCTTTTAGCTTTAAAGCTCCTCTAAATCTCCTTACAGCCTTTGAAGCCTATTTAAAGCCTTCTCAAGATAAGCAGCAATAATAATAACAATCACAAGAAGCGAGAGAAGCTCAAGGGCTTTAAGAACTAGCCTTATTAGTCCAATTTGGCCCATCTACGTCTAATAGAAAAAGAGTTATAAAGATACATCGCCCCTAGGCCACTAAATGACCTAAATAACTATAGGACCATAAGGGCAGTATACTACCTAAAGAGAGACGTCAGTAATAAGCTGTTTTAGAGCATTAAGACTATTAATAACCTATAGCTCATCTGGAATCATCTTAAATTGGTATGCTCACAAACAAGGCAAGATATCATCTATGCATCTCTACAAGAGCTCTTCTTTCATTCTGCTAATTATAAGGCTCTTGGCCTTAAGAAGTCTATTAATGCTCACGTTAGTAAGATATTAGCTATTATTAAACGGATTTGTATAGCTGTCAACCTTACAAGAGACATCTAGAAGAACATTCAGATAATTTAGCTCTTTAAAGATTTCCCTTCCTAATTTAACAGCAAAAAAGAGCATATCCTTAACTAGAAGGATATAAAACTAGCTAACGTTTAGCAGATACTTGCCTTTAAAGAAGTACAAATTAATATAAACCTTAAGATAGGCCTGTTATCTAAGGCAGTAATAATGTAAGGTTTAGAAGTAAGCAACGTAAGAACCTGACTAAGATCTAATACTATAACTATAATGAACTTGGCCACTTTGTAAGAGACTATAAACTGGCTAAATAGACTGAAAGAAGCATTAATAAAAGGAGAAATATTACTTAATTAAAACGGCTAGTATCTAAACGCTATATTAACTAGGTAAAGGCTGATGACAATACAGAAAGCGACTCTAAACAGCAAGAATTCCCTTATAGTATTATTTATATATTAAAGTTAAGCAAGCTTAATAAAGAACATAATTAGTATATTAATTCTTGCGCTAGCAAATATATTACTAGCTAGAGCAATTAGTTTCAAGTACTAACAATTATAAACAAATAATTTACTACTGCTAATACTAGTATTATTATAGCTAAACAGATTAGTATCATCAGAATTAAGATAGAAGACGGCTATATAGATATTAATGACGTAGCGTACGCGCCTGCTTGTACAAGCAACCTCTTATCTCTTAGCTAATTAAAGTTAAATAGAGTGAAATACATGAATATAAATAATTATATAGTACTTGTTATTAATAAAGAAATTATCGCCCGCGCAACTCTTAAGGATAACCTTTTTGTGCTTAATAATACTTATGCTGCTATCCTGATAGCTGTGTAAGGCAGACTAATATTCAAAACAACTGAGGACCTATAATAGCAACTATAACACTATCGACTTGGCCACGTAAGCTATATCTGAGTCGCTTAGGCTAACAGGATGTCTACTAGCATAGATTTAGCTGTTTTAGATACAGACCCTGCTATTATTAACATAGAATTAGTCTTTTTTAGAGAAGTAAACAAGCTCTAAGAGAGTAGCCAAATCTGTAAGCCCTGTATTAAAAGCAAGTAAACTCGGATAATCTATTACAAAGGAAGCTAAAAAGCTATAAGGAAGCTCGAATTAGTCCACTCTGACCTTTAAGGACCCTATTATTCTGCCTCTTTTTGTGGCAAGCACTACACTATAGTCCTAGAGGACAACTATATAAAGAAGAGCTAGATAAGCTTCCTAATACAGAAATCAGATGCGTATAAGCACTTTAAGAACTAGCACGTTATAGTTGTTGCTAAATTAAGGTATCTATTAGTAGCGCTTTAAGTTAATAAAGGGGGAGAATTTATAAGTATCGCCCTAAAGGACTATTACAAAAAAGAGGGCATATCTATTAGCCCCTTTATACCTTATACCCTTAAGCATAATAGTAATATAGAGCAAGCATAAAGAACTATTTATATAATAAAGGACTTAATACTAATTAATAATAGACTATTAAACTACTTCTAAGCTAAGGCTATAGATATCGCTAATTATATCTGAAATTGACTACTAGTAAGAGAGATTAAGATAACTTTAGAGCAGGCTTAAACAAATCAAGTACTCTTCCTTAGCCACTTACAGATCTTTGGCAGTATTATTTATGCTTATATCTCTAAGGAGAAGCGACAGAAGTCTGATATTAAGAGGACCTAGACAGGCATTCTGATAGGGTACATACTAATAATAAAGTAGATTTATGTGTAAAGTCCTACTTAGTAAAACGCCTATGTTATCTTAGTATACACTGTTAACAAAAGCCGCAAGAGAGCTGACCTCCTTACACAATACCCTTTATCTCCTTTTACAGATACCTTACAGAGGGCATATATAGAGAGGGCATAGCCAGATGCGCTAAGAAAGAGAGGTAGGCCCTAAAAGCAAGCTAACAACATTATAGATCTAGATAACCCCTTGCCTATACAGGCAGGAGATTTAATTAAATATTTTAAACAAGATAAGTCTAAGAGAATTAGACTAAGTGAGTTAAGTATATAGCTAGTAAGAGAACTATCTGTAACAAGGCAGCAAGGGATGAGCAGACAATGGTTGCAACAGCTCCTAAGCTAGGCAAAAGAGTCGGGTATAGAGATTATAAAAGATCCTGCTATAAGTCAAGAGAGGACCTCTGTAGAGGTTGCAAAAGATCCTATTGTGTTAAGACAGTTCGCCCCTGCGAAGGACGCGATAAGAGGCACTCGCAGAGCTCAGGACGCTATAGCTGCTGCAGGAACAGGAGTCACCTTAGCGTTAAAAGGAGTATAGTCAGGTAGGAGTCCTAGTACACTTACAGGAGGAGAGATAGCACAGCTAGGCTATAGCAAAGCAGTATAGTCAGGTAAGAGTCCTAGTATGCTTAGAGCTACTAGAGAAGCAGTATGGTCGGGTAAGAGTCCTAGTATGCTTAGAGCTACTAAAGAAGTAGTACAGTCAGGTATGAGTCCTAGTACACCTGCAGATAGAAAACAAGCAGTATAATTAGGTAGGAGTCCTAGTATGCTTAAAGTTAGAGAAGAAGTAGTACGTTCAAGTAAGCGTCCTAGTATACTTACAAAGGCTACAGAGGCAGAGCAGCCTAGTTACTCTAAAGACCTAGATAAGGCAGTTAGAAAGACTATTAATATAGTAGACGCTAGTGAGTACCCTGGCGTGAGAGAGAGTTTACTATTAGCATGTAGAAATAAGGGCTACTCAGGGCTAGATAAGCTAAGGACTTATATATAAGCGGTGACAGACCCTGTGTATAGTAGGCAATAGAGAGACGCAGTTAATGAAGAACTACAGAACCTGAGCACCTACTAAGCCTGGAGAATTAAGAGGCTGCCTAAGGGCCAGAAGTTAGTAGAGTATAAATAGGTGTTCAAGATTAAGAGAGATGAGAATGGCCAGCCAGCAAGATATAAGACACAGCTTATAGCACAGGGCTTCTTACAGATTCATAAGATTAAAATTATAAAGAGACGTTTGCTCCTATTATCAGAAGAAAGTCCCTTAGGATATTTCTTACTATTGTCACAGTAAGAGATATAAAACTATATTAGATAAATATAATTGCCGTATCTAGCTAACGAGTTAAGAGAAAAAGATAAGCAGATATTTATGCGGATCCTTAAAGGAGTATTACTTAAGGAAGGGCTAAATAGAGACTAATAGACGTGCAGAATTATTAAGAGCTTATATAGACTTAAGTAATCTGTAAGAAAGTAAAGAGAAAAGCTTATAAGCGTTTTAAGAACTAATAAATATAGCACGTTAAACAGAGATCTAAGCATACTAATATATCTAGTAATAAAAGGACAATTATTAGTATATATATAAATAACCTGTTGCTAGCAATAGAGGATCCAGAAGCCATCCGTTAAATTAAAGCCCTTCTTTAGCAGAATTAATATAAAGGACTTAGGAGAAGTAAGAATAATTATAGGGATAAGGATTAGAAGAGACAAAGTTTGCTAATAGCTATAAGTTAATTAGACTATTTATTTAAGAGAAATTCTTACTATAAAGGGCATAATAGATTATAATGTTATAATTATACTAATAAAGCCTAGCATATTTATAACCTTAAATAAAGAAGAAGATATAAAAGAGACTAATATTTAGGTGTATTAGACGCTAATTAAGAAGTTACTATATCTAGTATATAGCATAAGACTAGATATTAGTTTCTATATTAGCTATTTAAGTTAATAATACGCAGATCTATATATAAGGCACCTTAAGGCTATAAGAAAGGTCTTATAATACCTTAAAGGGATACTAGATATAAGTCTCGAATTCAGAGTTAATTATGTTATACAGAATATGTTATAAAAGAAGCTACAGCTATATAGATATATAAATGCTAGTTTTGCAAGAGATTTGGATAACAGAAAGTTAATAATTAGCTATTTATTCTTATTAAATAATATAACTATTTCCTAAACATCTAAAAGGCAAAGAATAATATTAATATTTAGTATAAAAGCAGAGTACCTAGTTATAAGAGTAATAGCAAGGCAGGCTATATAAATTTAACGCCTTTTTAATGAATTTAGTATAGAGCAAGTAATAGTAACCCTCTATAGAGATAACAAAGGCTGTTTAAAGCTGATACAGAACCTTGAGCAGCATGATCAAATAAAGTATATTAATATCTAGTATTACTATATGTGGCAGCTAGAAGAAGAAGAAGAAATTCAGATCTCCTAGGTATTAACGAAGGATATGCTTGCTAACAGACTAACTAAGGCACTCCCTAAGGACGCCTTTGTACAATTCTGCACTGAGATAGGCCTTATTTGAATTAGAGAATGCTGATATAACACTATTAAAGAGCGCTGTTAGCGCGCGCGCAGAGTAATAGGCGGACTGCAGGCAGGAGTGCAGGAGCAGGCGCGCTGTAGACAGATATTCGGACAGAGGGACAGTGTGAAGCAGCTGCTTATAATAGCGCAACTTGTTGCTTATAGTACATGTAGCTTAGGCAGCAAGGGGAGTATTAAATTGCTACTAAGCCGCTAGTATACTAGTGGTCATATAACTTGAGGCTATGTCTGTTTAGGCCTAGTGTCACTTACTAACTACTAAGTAAGATTACACTTGAACTTTGAATAAAAGTTAGATTTAACTTCTAAACGATTTATTATATTAATTAATTAATTAAGTTTAGATATCTATAAATAATAGAAGCAGTTTAGCATTACTTTTAATAATAAAGTATTTAATTATCTTATTTATAAGTCTTTTTAAAGTAAAGAGTAAATTAATAATATTATATATATTATATATAATTTATATTACTAATTTATAAAGAGTAATTAAGTCTAATAAAGAGTTATAATAAATATTAATTAGAGTATTAGTTATTATATATTAAGTTAGTCTTAAGATATTATATTATATTAGGTAATAAAGATTAAAGTCTCTAGTAATAATATAGTTATTTATAGGCATTAGTAATATATTACAGAGAGATATAAGCGTTCCTTTCTCTTATATAAAATAAGATAATAAACTAGGGTTATAAATGTTATAAATAATAATATTTTAGTAAGTCTTTATTTCTTTATATCAGAGTATAAGTATTTAAAGATCTATATAATAGTTTATAATTAATTATAAGTCTAAGTAAAGTTTTTTATATATATAAAAGTATACTCTTATTTATTTTATCTTTAAGTATGCTAGATAAAATAATAAAGAAGAAGGGCAGTATATTATTATTAAGAAAGAGTTATATTATAGTTCCTAAATAATTAAAATATTAGAGTTATATATATTTATATCTTCTAGTAATAAGACTTAAATAGCCTTTTTATTATAATTTATATTATATTAAAGAATACTTTATATGTCCTTTATTAGTATTTCTCTTCCTCTTTAAGTTATAATATATTAGATATTATTTATTTATTATTATTTATAACTTATAATAATAGGTTATTCTCTGCTCTTTTTTATTTCTTTAATCCTAAGTCTAATTATATTTAATTTAGGTCTTAACTTACTTAATTTATAAATAATAATCTATTTTTATTATGACTTTTTATAATCTTTTATAAAACGCCTTTACTTAATATAAAAGTTTATAAGTTAGACTTTGTCAGGGTTATAATATATATATTAGAGCTAAGAAAATAAAAGTAAAAATCTAGAATTAATATATATAAATATATATAGTTAGACTTTTTATATTTTATATATCTAATTATATTAAGCATGTCTACTTTACTTATAAGAACATATATAAATTACTATAGGTATTAGTGAACATAATAGATATACACGCATAGATAATTAACTTTGTACACAAATTAAGGCCTAGAAGAGGTAGTCCTATAGCACAACGTATAATTACTCCTTGATCCTATTCTCTACCTCTGCTCTTACAGACAATAAAGTTAGAACGCGCCTACCTCTTAAGAGAATGCGCCTAAATTATAAGAAGCATATATTATAAATAACTTATTAGAGAAACGAGATTAAGCCTAAGACTTAGCGACATAATTAGAATAGGTAAAGCAAGCTCTAACAAGATTAGCCCTAGCCCCCTAACTAATAAGAAAACCTTAGTTATACACAGAAACTATATAGTAATAGCCTGTAAAGCCCTTTGCTAAGAAACCTTAATTAACTAATTAATTACTCTTAAAAACTACAAAGATAATTATATAATTTATTAGTAGCCAAAAAAAGAACAAGATTAATAAGCTATTTATAAAAGAGATAATAAAGATAATTAATAAGTAATTTAATAACACGAAAAAAAAAGAAATTTATTATTATTATAAAGAAGTTATTAAATAAGGAAATAGCCTTATATATAAATAATACAGAATTTTGTATAAGACTTTAAAAAGATATATTTTAGATAAAAGTATTAAGTCCTCTTATTTAAGAAAAGTTCAAAATATATAAAGTCTTAATTAAATCTATATAAATAAAGATAAATTAGAATAAATAAGAAATAGCTAAAGAACTAAAGCAAGAAAACATTAGACTTTTCCTAATATTAAAGATTATACGCTTAAGAAACTAAAAAACATACTAATAAAGAGCAAGTTTAATTATATAATTAAGAAAAGTTCAAAATATATAAAGTCTTAATTAAATCTATATAAATAAAGATAAATTAGAATAAATAAGAAATAGCTAAAGAACTAAAGCAAGAAAACATTAGACTTTTCCTAATATTAAAGATTATACGCTTAAGAAACTAAAAAACATACTAATAAAGAGCAAGTTTAATTATATAATTCTAAAGCTAATATGTCTAAAGATAACTAATAAGGTTATTTAAAAAAAACTAATTTATAATATAGTGGCCATTTACTGGCTCAACGTTGACCGTCCTGTAAGTGACATGACCAACCCTTAATTAAGCATAGTTTAATTAGATCTACAGCTATTATATAGGAAACTATAAAATAAGAGTATATATTAAAAAGACTAATTAGAAAGCTATATAATATAGCCTTTACTTAAGAGATTATAAGGCATAATTATTAATATGTCTAATTTAAGAAAATAAATAATTAAAGATGTAATATAACTATAATAATAAGGCCTAAGAGTTTATATACATAATTATAAGTAAAAGGCTCTCTCCTTCCTCTTTCTCTTAGATTCCTATCCCCTCTTCTTAGACCCTTACCTCCTCTCTTTCTTTTTTACCCTCTTTTCCTTTTCTCTTAGATTTCTATTCCCTCTTCCTAAATCTCTATCCCCTTCCCTTTTCTCTTGCCCTCCCTTACTTAAAACTAGATAAAGAATAAACTCAGATTAAAGGGACACATAAAAGAAAGCTAATATAAGGCTAATTAATAAGCTTAAGAAATAAGCTAAAAGAAGACTCTATATAAAGCTATAATATTTAATCCCTTTTTAGAGGAAGCTTAACTACCTTAGAAATAAAAGAATAATAGAATATATAATATAAACTTAAAATCTTAAGATCTTATAATATAATATTAATAAGTCTTATATAAAGGTCTTTATAAGCCTTTTATAAGACTCTAAAGTAGCTTTATATAATATTATAGTAATTTAAGAACTATAAAGAAACTTATTTAATATTATTATTAGAAATAGATAAGGTAAAAGTAGTATGTTGCTATAGCGTAACCAGAGAGATTATAGATTCTATCTAGAATAAGGGCAGATACTTATGTATTTGTACTAGTATTAATATTATATAATATATTATATAACCTTGGCATGTCCTATACATGCTCTGTGTATAGCCTGCGTATACTTTGTACATAGCCCTCAAATAAGTCCTAAATACACTTCTTAATACTCTCTTTATAGAGAGATCTATTTAAGTATCTAGTTCTATTAATAACAACTGACTTAAATATAATTCCTAAGACTCCCCTTACACTAGTATTAAGTATGGCTCTTAATACTCTATTACTATAGAGATCTATTTTATTACCTAGCCTCAAAGTAACAGCTATATAATCCTTCTTTCTAATAGCCTTATTAGTTACTAGCATGCCTTACTAGCCTAGGGTTTATTAATTATAATAAGCATGTGAATAACGTGCTAGATTAATGTAACTAATTTGGCTATATATGTATAATCAAATCCTGCTAAATTAGGGTCTTACTTAATTAAAACTAGTATATAGTTTTCTGTATTATTTATATAGGAAATATTCTTTCTCTTATTAATTAGTTATTAGTAGCTATATACTTATAATAACTATTATAAAAGCCTACTTATTAATAGCTATTCGCCTATAATAATTTTATTATAAAAGCCAAGATTATTAATTAAATACAGTATATTTTAGGCTGTTTAATATCTTGTTATTTACTTTTATTCGCAAAAGAAAAGTAATGTTATTAGCAGCAGCGTCTGCTCCTTTATAAATCACTTTCTCCTCCTTCTATCTTGGTTACAGCAGCAGACTATAGTCTGCTCCTCTGCAAGTGTCTCCTCCTAAACAGTGACAGCTCTCTACTCTCTTATAAGGATCTTTCTCTCCTGTATAGTGGCAGCACTCTGCTCCCTTATAAGGGTCTTCCTCTTTTGCACAGTAGTAGCACTCTGCTCCCCTGTAATAGTCTTCCTCTCTTATATAGTAATAGTACTCTGCTCCTTTATAATAGTCTTCCTCTCTTGTATAGTGATAGCACTCTGCTCCCTTGTAATAGTCTTCCTCTCTTATATAATAATAGTACTCTGCTCTCTTATAATAGTCTTTCTCTTCTGTCTTTTCTTATAGTAGTAGAACTCTATTCTCTTATAATAAACTCCCTCCTAATATCCTTATTTTCCTCTTTTAAACCTAGTAAGAATATTTAAGGAGGCTATCTATTAATAAAAG
>NW_006916465.1:0-1496 GCF_000464535.1 Endocarpon pusillum Z07020 | reverse complement strand
AGCTAGACTAATCCTTAGATTATCTCTTAATTTGTACAAAATTTAAATAAAATAATACAGAACTCTTAGTTAAGATACCCTAGAAAAAAGTATAAAAGAAACTTAATATTAAAAAGTTTTAGAAGAGCTTAAACCTTTATATAAAGAGCCTAAACAAATGTTCTCTGATATTATAAAAGATAATTAATTAATTTATAAGCAAACTAATAAAAACTATCTTAAAGACTACAGAGGAATTAATCTCTTAGATAAGACTAAGCTAATAAAGTAAAAGCTATTAGACAAAAGATTATTAGGCAGTAATAAAGGTAATAAAAGCTATAAAAAGATAGTTTACTTACTACTTATATCTTAAAATATAGCAGAAATTTATATAAACTTAAAGTTAAAAAGGTAAGATATTAAGTAAAGCAAAAAAGTATAATAGATAAAGTATCTTCTCTACTATAGCATAGGAAATACACAGGACTAGTTATACACTCGGATGGCAGCGCTAATAGCGTATTTATAATAGTATACAAAACTCTTGTTATCAAGCTACTATACTACTAATAAAGGCATCTATACAGTACATGACTCCTTGTACGAGTACTATAGAACTAGAGATTAATATGACCCCTTTAGGAAAGTATAATCTCCTCTAGAGGAAAGCTATCGCTTTTGGCCTTACAGATACTTTATCAGATCCTCTGTACAGGTTAACTAGTAGTACCCCTTATATTTAATAGAGGAGTATATAAAGTAGAGCGCTAGCCGCACTATAGATAGACTCCTTAGTTTACGTTTTAGTAATCTATAAACTATTAACTTATTCTAGTTTTGAGCTATTATAATAAATATAAGCTTAACACTTACTTATTATCTTAAGAGATAATACAAAACTCTCTCTTATCTTGCACAGCTATTAGAGAACCCATTTAGGGTTATTTAACTATGTAAGAAAGTCGTTACTTTAAGAGTAATACAAGGTCTATTTAATACAAATACCCTGTACTATACACAAAGATTAGAACTATTAAGTCAAGATGATTTGTGATCAAACAGAGAAAAGGGAAAGTGGTGAAGTTCGCTATTCTTCCTTAAGCAACTAGAGGCGGAGCCTAAACAAAGCCCCTCCTACAGATCAAGACGCCTTGCGCGTATTAATTAAGCATGCAGAGAGAGCAGCGGATAATCTATTAGCTCTCCTAGCCTTTATAGCGTTAGTTAATAAGAATTAGACGTATATAGCAGTATTTGTACTAATGTTAGCAGCTATTTACAAGGAAGAGAAAGCCCTCTATCTAAAGAAGGAGGCTAAGCATTAAAAAGTTCTTTAAGAGAAGAAAACTTAGGAAGAAAGATACTAAGACCTTGACAGAGGTACTAGCATTAAGATTAAGGCTCTAAAGAATCAACTCTGTAATAAGGAGGAGATTATTTAGAACTTCTATAACAAAGTTATAATAATACTAAAGTATTACAGCACATGAATACGCTAAGCACTAACAGGCACT
>NW_006916464.1:0-13341 GCF_000464535.1 Endocarpon pusillum Z07020 | reverse complement strand
CGACATAGAATAGTATAATAAAATTGTGGGCATGTGAGAAGCAGGCGTGCTGCACGCAATATACGGGTCAATATGCCACGTTAGAGTGTATGACAGAGAGAGTCTTATGTGCCAACTACGGCAAGCAGCACAGGGCATGGCAGAGCCGGGCATGCCCGTCCTACCAATCATACCACAAAGGTATCTAGCGCAGACGAATCGCACTATACACGCAGGCGTATAACATGCGCACAGCTATAGTACGCAGCATAAGCACAGAAACGAAACAGCTAGCCCTAGGCCAACAAGCACAGGGCAACAAGTGGACGCTAATCTCTCGCAAAAGGACAAGAGCCTAGTCCTTCGATATAGACGATAACCAACGCCGTGCGGGACGACCCACCTACATCGAGCAGGCGGTAAGAAGCTCCTCCCAGCAGAGGCTCACCGTCAATCGGAATAGCGCATTCGTATCGCGGGCGAGAAGCATGACAATCGCAGGGGCGAGCGACGTTGACCTAAGCCTAGATGAGCTGTAGGCTCTCAGTCGTCTAATACAACTATGGCAATAGTAACTCGCAAGGGAGCCGTGCCCTCTTTAACAGTTTTATGTAACCTTAAGTCCTAGTAATTCAAGAGCTGATCTTTAATAGATATACTTAGTCTACCTACTGCTCTAAGCCTTATAAACTAGCCTATAAAGCCTGCCCTGAAACCAGAGTATGCTTTATAATAAGGCGAGACGTAGATGTGGCAAACTAGAGGCGGAAGCAGTATAACCTAAATATAGCAAGTCTGGCCCTAACTACCTAAAATAATAAACTAATAATTTTGAACGTATATAACCTAAGAGTAAGCAGACTACATATACATGAATAGAGATATATAGCCCACGCCCTTAGTAAGGCTGAGGGAGAGGTCTTACTACTAAGAGACTTTAATACCTATCACCTTGCTTAGGGAGGCATTAGTACTACATGCGAACAAGGTGTGAATCACCTGCTTAATAAAGCTAACTGCCGCAACCTTAGATTGCTAACCCTAAGGGGGAAGGCGACCTAAAGAAGGGGCACCTGCAGCTTAGTAATTAACCTGATATTTATGTCACAAGTGCTAAGCAATTAAGTAATCTTTTATGGCCTAGAAGAGCGCTAGGCCTTACCACAAGACTACATCCCTATCAGGATAGATCTAGACATCTAAGTGCTATAAGGATCACTGATAAAACGCACACAATTCGCACTTGTAAAGCTAGACAGAAAAGGCCTTATAAAAGTATTATACCAAACTTAATAAGACTAGACAGAGAGCCTCTGCTACAAAGCATCTAAGAAGCCTTAGAGACCCTACTATTATAGCATTGCCTTAGAGCTAGACTGAGCCTAAGAGCACGCCTAAGTTAGTCCTTTAAAGCTAGCGTGCTGCTAGCATACGCAAAGTATACAAGATGTAAGTATATTAACTTATAAATAAAGAGACCTTTATAGCTTTAAACACTCTTCTAAGAAGCTAAAGAAGGAGATACAGCAGATATTAAGAGTAAACTAGAGACGCCTAATTAATAACTTAACTAACGCTAAGAAACAGCAGAGGAACAATAAGCTCTAGAGGCTTTCCTAATAAAGTAGGCGAGTAGTAAGAAAGTCACACGCTAATCCTTATATCCCCGCCCTGTAGCAGAATAAGAAAGGCGAGCTAATTATGTTAGATAACAAAAAGGCCCAAATCCTGGTAGAGAAATTCTTCCTAGCATCCCTAGTTAGTCCTGCGAATCCCTTACAGCCTATATACGCGACTTATATAAATCAGGCGTTAGCGCTTAACAGCTTTGTCTCAGCAAAGGAAGTACTAGTAATAATTAATAGGCTCTTAAGCGGGAAGGCTGCAGGGCTAGATAGCATCCTAAACAAGGTCCTTAAGGGAATCGCCCTAGAAATCACAGCTAGACTAGTGTATAGTATTCGCATAGCCTTCGCACGTAGTACTCTTCTAACACAGTATAAAGAATCAATTATAATAGTCCTGCGCAAAAAGGGCAAGAAGGACTACTTGCTGCCTAGCAGCTATAGGCTAATTGCCCTAGAGAACACGCTAGCGAAGATTATTAAGAAGGTTCTTGTAACTCGCCTGAGTAACATGACAGAACAATACTCTCTATTCCCTTAGACTTAGATAAGGGCAAGAAGAGATAAATTTATAGCCTTTGTAATAGGCTTGCTAACCTTATATATTTAAATTATGTAGCAGGCATAATCAGGAAGTATAGTCTTAATGCTAAGCCTAGACCTCTTAGGGGCCTTTAATAATATCCCTTATAATAAGCTGCTAGATATCCTTAGGCAGAAGGGCCTTCCGGATTAGCTTATCTAAGCAGTCACATACTTTCTACGTACAAAGCGTATATATATTATATATATAAGGTATAAAAGCGACTAGATTAAGACTAATACAAACATCCTGCAAAGCTCTCCTCTCTCACTAATCTTATTCCTATTCTTTATATCTAGTCTGCTAGAATAGTTCTAGGACCTAGAGAAAGGAACACTAGGATTCAGCTTTATAAATAACACTTACTTAGTAGCATAAAGCGAAAGCGCATAATAAAATTATCGCAGACTAACTATAGCTTATTCATAGTATTAATACTAGGCGAAAATATATAGCGCTAAGTTTGCCCTTAATAAGTACTAGCTAATATACTTTATACAAAGTAAGTATTATACATAAAAGGACCTAGTATTAACTATCTAGATAGGTGGCTATTAAGTAACAATTAAGGATAAGGCAATTAGGGTATTAAGGGTATAACTAGACCTTAGGCTTACCTAGAACAAATATATAATATATATAACTTACAAAAGTATTATAGCCTCTAAGGCTCTAGCAAGACTAACTACTTCTATCTAAGGACCTTTAATATATAACTCGCGATTACTATATATTATAGTAGTCAGGCCTACTCTGCTATATAATATACAGAAGTAAGGTTTAAGTATATAAGACATAAAAGAAGCAATAATAAAAGCTATAATCAAACTACTTAAAAAGGTCTAGAACAGCTGCCTTTGCTACATTACAAGGGGATACAAGCGAACGCTTAGAGCAGTACTAGAAAGAGAAACCTAAATCCTGCTAATTAATATTTATATTGCAAGCATAAAGCAACGCTATATAATTAAAATAAAAGATTATTAGATAGAAAAGGAGATCGCTAGAACAGCAGATGCCATATAGAACTGTATGCGAAACGCATGCTCATCACGGCTATACCATAGGCCAAGGACTAGCAGAGAGAATGCCGCCGCCAAAGCGCAACAGAGAATCTAAGAAATGCGTGAGTGAACAGCAGAGTGACAGCGCCGCAGGCGAACTATATACGCAACACAGGCTTGCTGAACACCGCAGGGCAGAGGCCAGGACCCCTGACCACCTAGGCCAAGGAGACTACCTAACGAAAGGAACCTACTTATTAAATAGGGTAATCTTGAGTGGAAGAAAAGGTGGGCAGCTATGTTACAGAGAAGGAGAGGCTAGCCACAAGCAATAATCTAGTCTACTCCTTAGGAGCAGGACACTCATATGCTGTACGCAGGGTTAATAAAGGCAGAGGCAACAGCACTATTCTTAATGCAGTCAGAAGTTATAGGCCTGAACATATAGTTAGCGGCTATCTAAGTACTAGATACTAACCCTGCCTGCGCCTGCGGCTGGTATACACAAACAGTTCGCTATATCCTGCTATACTGCCTAAGATATAACAGAGTAGGCATGCTAGCTGCCTACAGAATAGAGCATATAAGTAAGATCCTCTCCTAACCTGTATGCATAAAGCACGCAGCTCACTAGTTTATCCGCACAAAAATTCTAGAGTAATTTTATACTGCAAAAGAGATAGCAGAGGAGGAGCTAGAAGGGTATAGAGTATTTAATATAGTAAAGGAGTAATAATAACAGAGGTTAAGACCCTCTAAGATATTTAGTATATAGTTAAAAGGATAATTATATAAGAGGGGGCAACAAGTACGTAGGCGAAATATATATAGGGCGAAGGCGCCTTATAAGGTAATCTTTGACCTCTTTATAATAGTTATGCTTACTTAGTCTAATAAGTCTAAAGTTTTCCTTATTAGGCTTTTCCCTTATTAAGTTGATTCTTATACTAATGTAGTCCTAGCCTAGAACTAGTTTATGCAAAGAATATATATAATTAAAAGTAGTTATAACTCTTAATAATAAACAAGAACAAATGTAAGAAAATCTTTCTAAAGAAAAAACCTTATTGCTAGTAAGTAAACAAGTTCTTTAGGGCGCTTTAATAGTGTGCACAGGGCTCTGTAGCTGCAGTATAGTTAGGCACAAAGTTGTTTAGCCGTAAACGAGAACTAAGGGAGGGCCCTAGCCTTTATTAGCCAAAGCGTTACTATCTTAAGGGCCTTTAGATCGTTAAGGAGACAGCAGTAATCTGTCGTGCCGGCAGTAGCAAATATCTTGTATCTGTCTGAGAGCAGCGGGTAGTCTATAACCATATGTTGGGTAGTCTGTCTTCTCTAACTGTACCCGCAAGATGATAAGGGGATGTCTAGAACGTTCTGTTTAAAGAAGAAGTCTGCAAAGCCTATTTTGTTAGTCCTTAGCTATGTGGTAAAAGAGCTTTATGCCTTAGCTAGGCCTTAATATATTCTTAATCTTTGCTTACTAATTTCCTTACTTTAAGCAGGGCTTAAGGCTTACTAGAGTGCTACTAGATAGGCGCTTTATAATAATTATTAGTTCTTTAACTAAGACACTTTAATTATTTAGTAATAGGACTAGTATTATTATTACGCTTCTGTAAGCAGTATAACTGCTTCTTATAAGGGTTTTTCCTATAATAGAGAGTATTCTAAGGCTTGGTTTAGCTTTATCTTTATATTAAGCTTAAGAAGGCGTTATTTATACTAGCTATGCTTTCTAGCACCTAGTATTATAATAGCGTAACAAGGGCGTCTCTGCTATAAGTTAAGCTTCTTAATAATCTAGAGACAGCTTTTATAAATAAGTTGCCTTATGCCTGTGACTATAAGTCTGTAATAAGAGTCTATCTAGATACTATTAAGTAATAGTAAAAGGGGTAAGAAGTAAGTCTCTGCTTTAAGGACTAGGATAGGCATGGCCTTGTAGGCCCTAGCTATTACGCATAAGCACTTGTTCTAGATAGGCAAGAGTTTAGCAGTATTTGATTTTGTGCCTTGTAACTTGTTAGGAAGATGCTAAATAACTAATATGTAAGTCATTACTAGTTTGATAATAGCGTTATAAATGCGTCTTATATATAAGAGGAAAGCGCCTTATATAGAAGTTAATAGAGCTATAAGCGCGAGCGTCTATTAGGTCATCTTTTAGAGTACCTTTTTAATATAAGGGCCCTATTTTAGTTGAGTATTAATCTAAAGTCCTAATACTTTAATGTCTGTTTTTGTTACTATTAAAGTGCTAACTATATTAATTATTTCTTTTATATTAAACTTCCTTAGGTTTCTTATAAGATGAATTAGCTTATACTTTTGTAGCGTAAAAACAGCGTTATAATAGTAGGCCTAGCGTAAGCACTTATTATATAACTGCTCTAAGCATCTATAGTTCTCTTTTATACTTTAGCTAAACGCAAGTATATTAATGTTGTTAACAAAGCTAAAAGCGCTTGCCTTAGTCCTTTAACAATTAGTGATATCTAATAAATCCGCGTTATAAAAGAGGTATAGAATAGGCGAGACTAAAAAGCCCTAAGGGATTCTTATATAGACCTTGAATCTTTTAAACGTCTTGTTGCTTATAGAGAGTGTAGAAGCCCTGTTTGATAAGAAGCTTACTACCTATTTAGTAATTACAGGAGGAATCTTACGCTTTCTTAGATTATAGATTAATAGTATATTAATGTTGTTAACAAAGCTAAAAGCGCTTGCCTTAGTCCTTTAACAATTAGTGATATCTAATAAATCCGCGTTATAAAAGAGGTATAGAATAGGCGAGACTAAAAAGCCCTAAGGGATTCTTATATAGACCTTGAATCTTTTAAACGTCTTGTTGCTTATAGAGAGTGTAGAAGCCCTGTTTGATAAGAAGCTTACTACCTATTTAGTAATTACAGGAGGAATCTTACGCTTTCTTAGATTATAGATTAATTGTTAATGCGACACTATATTAAAGGCGCCTGTTATATTCATGCTTAGCAAAGAAGTTACCTTGTCTTTCCCTTAGTTCTAGACTATATATATCTATTTAATAAGAAGCTCTAGTGCTACCTTAGTTAAGCAGTTGCCTTTTGCTTTTATCTGTGTCTCTAAAAAAATATTATATTACTTAGCTAAGAAGATGATTTATCGTACTATAATAGACTCTAGCGTCTTGCCTATTATATTAAGTAAGGCTATTAGTCTATAGGCCTTAAGAGATAAGTAGTCCGGTTTATTAGGTTTTCTTAGAGCTAGTATATAGGCCTCTTAAAAAGCATAGAGGTAGTATTCTAGCAACATACAGGCAGAGAATAAGTGGGTAAGCGCAAGTGTAAGCTAGTTAACGCAGGCCTAAAGAATCCTGTTAGGGATCCTATTAGGGCCTAGGGCTCTGTCCGCCTCTGTGCGCTAAATAGCGTTCTATACCTCCTTTTTAGTAATGGCTATAGGGCAGTAATGTACCTGCGGGTATACTGCGTCTTTAATATTATTGAGTAATGCCTTCGGTAGAGGCGGAAAGAAGGCAGCTTTAAGCACCTTAATCTGGTTGTCAAAGATGTGTGCTATGACGCTTTAGGTTGCTAGCGGTGTGAACTTAAGGGAATCACGTAAGCGATAGCTATTAGCTCTTGCTTATTTAGCGAGTTTTTATAGACCTTTAAGGTCATTATAAGTGTATTTAATTCCTGTTCTAAAGTCGATCCGCTTAGCTTTATTAATAGCTTGCTTTTTGCAGTTATTTGCTTATTAATATTACGCCTAGTCCTCTTCCTGTCTTATTAATATCCACATATAGTAAAGTCGACAGGTATTCCTTACTGCCTCTAAGTAATCTAGGGTCTAGAAAGACTTATTGTAGGTATTTTGTTATGCCTATAGAACCGCTTTGCTAATAATCTTATTAAGATAATCTTAAATCTCTGCTATATAGGTATTAATTGTCTTAGGCGTGTTAAGATACCTTTTTGGTAGTGCTATTATAGTTATTTCTATTACCTTACTTATATTAATAAGCTTTTAGGCCCTTCTTAGCCTCTTTATATAAGGCGTGCTCTCTATATATAACTAAGTCAAGAGAAGGAGATAGTTAGCTGATTAGCATAAGTCATGTTCTACTTAGTAATAATTAAGTTATAGAGTTAATAAGGCAGAAATGAATACTAGGTTAATAATTAAGCAAAGGCCTCTTGCCTCCTAGATGATAGTGCCTAGAGGAAGAACTAGTTCTAATTTAGCGTTAATAATAAGATTAATTAATTGCTTTACTACTTTATACTTAGTGCTATATAAGGTTCCGCTCTAATATAGATGATGTAAGTTAAAGTCCTCTAGTAAGACATGCTCCCCTAGCCTGACTAGAAGGTTATAAAGCGCTAATATCATAGGGAACGCCTCTATTGCTAAGTATAAGGTGAGTGACCTGCTATATATATTATAAATATGTATTATTATTAGCTTACTATTAAAACGTGTTTGAATTACTAGCAATGTAATGTCAAAAGATTTGTAGTAGACCTCCTAGCTGTTAATGTCTATATTATCTTTAATATAGAAGTATACGTTAGTATCTTCTCTTAGGTTATAAAGTAGAGTAAAGCCTTTTCTGTAAGTGTTAAACAAGGTATATATTTATAGGTTATACTATAGCTCCTGAATAACTATAATGTTATAGTTAAAAATATAGTCGTCTTTAAAGAGTGGGATTATAATGCCTACTCTCTTCTTCCGCACGTTATACTATAGGATTAGTAGAGTTTTGGTATTTAATATATTATAACTTCTTTGTTAGAGCCATTCTCTTAGGAGTTATTAGGGCTTATAATAGTAAGCTTTCTAGGCGGGCGGCCATGTTTAGCCTTAATAAAGGCCTTATCCTTAGATTTAGCGTCTATAAGGCGCTAAAGGCTATCGCTTCTTAGGCGCCTTATTAATAAAGTTAAGGATATTATTATGCTGCTATTACAGCTAGAGTCTGTTAAGTCGCTAGCAGGACTTATATACTTAGTGGCCTCTGTCAAAGCGTTCTAAGGCTCTGTAAAAGGCAAGGCATTTTGATAAGGTTAGGTCCTTAGTTATTTGTTCTTAATCAGATATAGTTTCTTAGTCTGTTTTACCTTATAAAAGAGCGACTATACTTAGTACTCTAGTTACGCGCAGACTATGTAATAGTAGTAATTTATAGCCTCTTTGTTAGGATACTCCTTAGTGCTATAAGGAGCTGTGTAGTGCCTATAATATATAAGTTGTTTATACTACTTACTTAAGTATCTATAACCTTAATAGTTATAGTACTAGATTAGGCGGCTATATGTGAACCGTTTGCAGTACTTAAGCTTGTAATTAACTATAAACCCCTTAGTTAGTATTTGGTTTGCTATCTTAGTAGTTTTACCTTGATTAAGAGCAAGGAAAAAGTCTTCTTATCTTTGATCATCTTAGCTGACTAGCCTATCTTGATAATCTTGATGTCTTTATATAGGCTACTGTTAAGCGCCTGTAGCCTTTTAATCTCTTCTAGCTATTTAGTAGTGTCTATCTTGTTTATCTAGATGCTGTATACTATGACTATAAAGGTGCGCTACTAAAGTACTGCTGAAGTCTCTACTGTCTTAATTTATTCTGTATCTTTTAAGAGGGCAGCTTTTGCCTCCTTAGATGAGGGTGTAACCTTAATGTCCTTATTTCCTATTCTGTTTACCCTTATAAGTCCTAGGGCCGCTTTCTTAATCCTTTCTATTAGTACCTTTACTTCCCCCTTACGCACTATACACTTCTTTGTTTCATCAGATATCTTGATTATAATTTCCTTCTCCCCTTTTCTAGGGGCATTGCCTGTCTGTGCTAGGCGATAAGGGGCAGTGGGTCTCAGGGAGCACTATGTCCCGTCGTCGGCTATGTTTCGCTTCACCGCCGCAGCGTATAACGCTTTCAGGAGGCGTGCTTCCCAGTAAGGGTTCGCCTAAGGTAGTTTCTGTTCCTTGATCTTTGTTAGCCTGTCCTCTATACTTTAGAGGATCGCCTCAGTGGATCTCGTTAGTCCCTCTTCATCTCAGGCGCCCCTGGCGTCCTGCCCCCTTCCTTCCTCTAGTAGCTCCCGCGCTTTATATAGTATGTGCAACACCTGCGTATTACTGTCGCTATTATTCTCTTTCTCTGCTAGGTAGTCTGAGATATTACTAATCGCTTTGTCTTATTAAGTGTCTATAATCTCAAGACTCAAAGTATTTAGATATATTAAAATAATTATTAAAACTCTAAATAACTTAGCTTTTATTAAGCTTCTAAATATAGTATTAGCGCTAGGTTTTCTGACAAATCTAGTATGCCTATAATAGTTTACAGAAAAGGGCGTCTATTAGGATATATAGAATAAGCGTCTTTATTAAAATAAGTAGACTTTCTATTATATCTAGTCAGTAAACAACTACTAGGTTCTTAAATATAGATCTTCTGAGCCTTTAGACGATTCTAGAGCTATATTTGCTTTAAATAAGCCTTCTAAAGCCCTAAAGGCCCTTGTAAAGGTAATAACAACTAAATAGCATAAGATTCTTGCTTATGTAAGGCTAGAATCCATCGCTTATCTTAAGCAGAGTATAAAAGAAGCAAAAGTTATAAAAAGAGCTCCTTCTACTACTAATTATAAGACTTATTTACTAACAAAGGCGTACAAGTTAGTATTAAGGCGTACAGATTAAGAGGAGCCTACTATAGAGCCTTTCTTTTAAATAAGATATAACCTAATAGCTATAATGCCTGTATATAATAAGGATAAGTAGGTAAGTTATTTCTCCTGCTTTATAATAAATATAAACTTTGTTTATACTTATTTAAAAAAGAATTATGCTATAGAAGTTATTAAAGAGTTTCTTAAAATGACTAAAACAAGATATAACGTGGTTTATAAGCGACCCGCGCATATAAGCGACGAACAGGGAATTGATGCTGAGCCAGCTGTATTGTAGTGTACTTGTTGCATAAAGCTTATGGTAGAGAGTGCTGCATTCTATGGCACTGGAAAAGCATTCCCGAAGAGACATTTTCGAGGGGTGCTGCAAACGAGGGTTCGGTCGGCAAAGGAGCATAACGAGCTCGTGGTACTTTATCTCACATATGAGGTTAGTGCCGTATCGTGGGTTGCCTTGTGGATGTTGTGGAATGTCCTCCTTCCACTGATGGATTTTTTTAGTCCTCTGATACTTTATCAGGATTTTATTAGCCTTATAAAGAGTGATTTAAGGCATATTTTACTTTTTCATAATATTTTAAGGTAATATTTCTTAGCTTATATAAATAACTTTAACCTTAAAAAGTATTCTATTATATTAAGAATAATGTTTATTATATAATCATAATTTAATTTTAGCTAATAATTAAAAGATTGTTATTTTAAAAAAAAGTGCGCAGGTCGCTTGTGTGCGCGGGTCGCTTGTGAACCACGTTAGTACTACTATACGCTTTATATAAATTAATAAAGAATATATACTTAGAAAAGTCTATACTAAGGTTATAAAGAAGTACAGAATTACTATAAAGCGCTTTGCTCTTTATATTACTACATAAAATAGTAATATAAAGAGAGCTAAGGGGGTACTAATTCTGCATACTTACATTTTATAAATAAGAGCAAAATTACTAGATAAGCTATAGCTAGAAGCGTTTAAAATAGCAGGCTATCTTAATAATTATACGCTAAAGAGAGGCCTTAAGTAGAAGACGTCTTTAGAAGCTATTCTAAAGAAGCGTCTATAGCTATCTTATCTTTATTTATATAGCTGCAGAGTCTATCCTCTTCAGAAGAACATCTTATACTCTTATAAGCTTGAACTAAGGGCCCTAATAGGGTACTTAGTAAAGTATAATTCTATAAATATCTATAGAATATAGATATTAAGCTGAGGCAGAGTCATATAAATAAGAGACATTATATTTAATAAAGGCTTATTTTATAATCTAAAGGAGCTGGATTCTAGTCATCTCTTAACTATAGAAATTAAGGATATTATTAAGGTTATTAAGATGCCAGAACTGAGTTATACAGCTTTAAGAACTCTGATTAATAATAATATTAATAACTCTGAGCCTCCTTAGCTACCTAATGCTCTTAGAGATGAAGAAGAAAATACTATTAAAGTTACAGACGACATTAATAATACTAAGCAAGAGAAGAAGGAACTCTAATACTATTTAATGTTAGAAATAATACCTGAACGAATTTTAAAGAGCGTATAACTGAAACTAATATATAAGTAACTAACTTGTGTTAGGGCTTAATTAGTTAAGACAAGTCTTAACTAGAAGCTGAGTCTAAAGGATTAGTTAAGTAGAATAGGAAGTGTAGTAAACAATATTAGAATGTCTTTAACTTAGGTATAAGCTGATAACATAAGTTAACTACAAAGACTATAAAACTATCTAGGAAATAAGCGTGCTTATATAGGCTAAGAGATTTGTGCTTATAGCTGCTCACTTATAAGTGCTTATAAGTGTTGCTCATTAGTCCCTCCTTACAAACACCTTACTTAAGGTTGTCTCTGCATAAGCGTGTCCTTTTGCCAAGCCCCTTAGGCTTGATTAGTTTTAGGGTCTCCTTATACAGGGTCTGTACAGCCTTTAAGGCCTGTTAGTGCCTAATGTGTTCACGTATTATAACACTATCCCCTCCTCTCCTTAGCTTAGTCCCACAAGCTAAAAGAGTATATTATAACTTCTTAAGATTTTCTAATTTCTCCTTTTATAATACCTTTATCTAAATCTCGCATTAGCAAATTAAAGTCTTGTGTTTAGTATTAGGCTTTGTCTAAAAAGATAGCCCTTTAGGGTTATTATATTAATATGTTATATTTAGTATATAATTATGATAAAAAGCTATGTTTCTTTTTATTATATTTCTTAAAGTGTTTATACTATATAACGAAGAGTGTTCCTTATAACAAAAACTATTTAAAAGATATGTTCTAAAAGCTTAAGTCTAAGAAGCAAAAGCTGTAATAGGCTCTTTAGGCTCTTTACGCATATTAATACTAGGACACTTAAGAGGCTAAGAGTCTTAATTATTATATAAAAGCGCTTAAGAAGACTTAAGATATAATAATTACTTAAGAGGCTTGTTTCTTAGAATAGGAAGAGCTTGCTTAAGAGTTATAATCTAATATTATTAGAGTTAATACCTTTAATAAGTAAGAGTTAACTACTTTAATATCTTTTTTGCTTAGTCTAGATTCTAGTAATAGTAATTTATAAGTATCTTAGAGCTAAGGTTTATTTCTAATTCTTATATATTTTCTAAGTCTATATATCTTAATTATTTAATTAAATAATAAGGTTTACTATTAATGTCTTATTTATTTAAGACTTTTTTTATCTTATATTCTTAGTCTTAAGTTTTATTATTTAGTTAGATTTCTGTAAGTCTTGTGTTTCTTAATACTAATTCTAATAATAAGATATAAAATATTAAGTATATTCTTATCTTTGTAAATAATTATAATTTATATATTATCTTTCTTAAGACTCTCTTAATTAAATATAGTCTTAACTTTATATAATCTAATTTCGAACTTGATTATTTAGTCTTAATATTTTTTCTTAAAAAGTAGATTATATCCCCTTTTTTAAAGATTAGTCCTCTAATTCTTTTAGAGTTGTAATATATTATAGAACATATTATAATAAATTTAATATCTCTTAAATATATTCTTATAATATAGTCTAATACATTTGTTTCTAAAACTATTTGCCTCTCTAAGTATAAATCATCTTTTTAATTCTTAAAATAAAGACTCTGCTTTTATTCCTTAATAAAAGAATTAATCTTTCTTAATTATTAAAGTTAGTAGCGCTATAATCTTTAAATACTTTTTAATAAACCTTTTATAAAAGTTTGTAAATCTAAGAAAAGATTATATTTTCTTAATATTCTTTAGTTAAGGCTAGTTTTGTACTACTTTAACCTTAAATTTATTTATCTAGATTTTATTTATAGTTAGAATATAATTTAAGAACTTTACTTTCTTCTTATAAAATTTATACTTCTCTAGTTTAATTAGGAGATGTGCTTTCTTTAAAGCATAAAGTACTTGCTTTATATAGCTTTTGTATTCCTCTTCTGTTTTTGAATAAATAAAGATATTATTAAGGTATATTATAG
>NW_006916463.1:18260-27570 GCF_000464535.1 Endocarpon pusillum Z07020 | reverse complement strand
TACTTTTATTTCTACTTTTATTTCTATTTTTATTTTTACTTCTTTTTTTATTTATTTATTTACTTTTCTTGTTACTTTTTTCTTTTATTATTATTCTAATTTTGGAATAGTTACCTCTAGTTATTATATATTATCTTATTTTTTTACTTTTGCAGCAGGTTCTGTATTACTTATGTCATGTTTACCCCTCTTTAGGTAAACACTATAAGAGGATATAAGACAGTAATATCTTTTTGTTTCTTATGTATTTATGCTATAGTCACTTATTTAATTACACGCCTAAGTAGAAGTGTTAAAACCTACAGCTAATACAGCCGCACGTTAAGTATGCAAGTAGCAGGCGCAGGTACACTACTAGCTTATAGCTAGCGCTAGGGAAATTAGCTGTATATATATAGCCAACTTCTTAAAGCGGCCTAGCATTATATTAATAGGCTTGTTAATCTAGATTAACAAGGACTAGCTCCACGCTTATTGCCCCTGATTAATAAGCTTACCCTTATACTTAAAAAGAGCAGCACTATGATCTAGATAGATTTAAATAGGCAAGGACAGGACTATAATAGGTAAACAGTATCCTCTTATAAGGCGGTACTTCAACACTCCTTATTATTATAGCTTAGCTAGAATAACATTAATACTAGGTTAAAGATTAGCTAATATAATTACTCTTAGCTAAGTTATTTTAATAAAAAGATTAGAAAGATTAAAAGATAAAAGATAAGATTAAGGTAATTATTCTTAATAAAGAAAACAAAGTTATTAGTCCTAATTAAGCTAGATAAATTAAAGATAACTATATTAAATATAGTCTAAGAGACTGCCCTTACATTCTTATATATTAGTAACTAGTTATTAATTAGTATTATTATTATTAATATATAACCTAGCTTTAATAAAGTATTATATAAGTTAAAAGAAAAAAGGTAATAAAATCTTAAAGGGTATTATAATTATTAAGGTAAGGAAAAGATTAGTAGCCTTTTTAAATAAGGTAGCTATTTAATAGGTTTAGAGTATATTATCTCTATATTTATATTTTGCCTCATACAGAATTATTATATATATATATATATAAGACGCCCTGTTCTTTTACTTACTAAGTATAAGGATCCTACTTATTTAAATTCAGAGATCCGAATCTCCTTGTCTTTTCAAACCTTATCAGGGGTGCAGAGGATATCAGAGAGGCTTGCTTTAAACTCAAGTCTGACCTCGAATATTAACACCGACCCAGAATGAGCTGGCGACAGGTCCAGAGATACAGATCTCTTGCAGTTAATAATTTAACAACCGTTTCTAGTTAAAGGGCAGTCTTAGGATAATGTCACGTGTCATGTTGGAAGCAGGTGACAAGTTCGCGAGATCTTCAGCCTATGTTGAGTGCTATCCTAAGACTGCAGAGCCGACGAGGATGGCACTGGGGTCACTTTTATATAGCAAGCATGCCCCTTACTAACGCGTAATGCCAGTTAATACCCGGCGGCCCTAGCGCTAGCGGCCGATAAGCATGGCAGCTATGATAATGCTGCAGCTGCTATAGCTGTTGCAGCTACTTCTGTTAAGGTGTGCTGCTCCGCAGGTTTGTGGCTATTATTATTATTATGATTATTTATCTGTTGTAGTACAGCAGTAGCTTTATTATAAAAGTCTTTAAATGCTTTATGCCAGGATTCTAGGAGCTCAAGCTGTATAATAACGATTTAGGAGTCTCGGTGGATTAGAGATGCTCAGACTTAGGGCGAGACGAGCAGGGTGGTTATAAATAACTAGTTTAGCAGTGTAAAGAGTGTGTTAGCTCAGGAGAGTAAGTAAGATTATAATTCGCTAGATAAGGATTAAGGTATTAATTACTTATTAAAATTATTAAGATTAAATAAGTCTGCTAGGTCAGGAGTTGCTATTAATATATGCTCCGCATTATCTTCTCCAGGTCTAAGTAATCAAGCATTACTAGACTTGATATAAAGATAGAGAGGTTCATTTTAGTATGTTCTCTGTTACTTGGAAAAAGGTCTAACAATGTCCTTAAACCACTTACTTAGCTTTAAGGACAGCAATCTTACCTTATCTCTTAAAGTCTATAGCCGCTTCTGAAGACTAGGCACTTTGACCTTAGCATATTTTATTCTTTCTAATACTAGATAAGAGATTATATCTAGTTTATCTAGCTTAATAGTAATACTTCAGAAGATGTACTACAGCATTAACTAAAGATGTTAATTCATTAAGGTATAAGCCTATAGTAAAAGAATAGGCGAGGTAAGAGCTTCGAAGACTAAGGTTAGTAGCTAGATAGGTGATTACTAAATAGATGAAAAGAGTAATATTACGCTCATGCTTTAACTAGTAAGAGTTAGATGTAAACATTACAGGGTTCTAAGGATCTCAAATAAGGAAAAGAGCAAGAAGAATACAAAGTTACTATCAAGCTATTAGCAAAGTATATAAAGCTGATTATAGTAATTCATCTGTACAAAATCTGTGAAGTACCAGACTCAGCAAGCTACTATAAAAGATATTTGCTCATCTAATATCTACGTTAACTGCTAAGCACCGCTGATACAAGGTATATAGATAGGCTAGCGAACAGAAATCACTTTATACCAGATACTTATAGCTTAGACTTAATGATCTAAAGTAGCAGAATTAAATAGCTTTAAAAAGCCTAGAGTTTTTTAATAATTAATCTATAATAAACATATATCAAATAAGCAAACCTCAACCCTTATCCTTAAGGAAAATAGCCACTATAATATGTAGAACATAAAAAGATTATCCATGCTAGTCAAAAGGAAGCCTGCTTCGTTTTCTGATTATACTATTCTTAGCAGCTCACCATCATTCTTCAGGTTTTTGGGTTCAGCCTTCTTGTATACCATTCTGACGATTAAGAGCACATCATTTTTTGCTCTACAGAGGTCCCTTGCTGCTACACAGGATTCTCGATTCTCCGGATGCCCTCTTTCATTATATTGCTACGTGAAGTAATCTCTATTCTCAAATTCATAAGCATAGGGTCCAAGAATATACTCTCCAGATTCGGATAGTACTAGAGCTTCATATAGAGATCTTCCCTGATTTGTGTCAGCACAAGGTGATTAGAGCACACCGCTTCAAGGTCGGCTGTAATGCTGAAAGTGTCAAGGACCCGCAGCTCATCTACGCGGAAAGCGTTGGCTATAACAGAGCTTGAAATCATGTCCGAAGCTGTGCTGCATAACGGTACCTTGAGAGGAGGGCTTGACTAGGCTTTCACCAGCAACGCTTGACATCCCAGGGGTCGCAAGCACGTAAACAAATGATCCCAGAAGCTTGCACACTGAAATAGAATGTATCTCCAGGTCAAACTTTCGCCCTTCCTTTTTCCAGGGATAGAAGAGTTGACTTTGCTGCTGAGCGCAACGATGCGGATCTCGCATAGAGCAGGCTACCTCGACGAATGTCCAAGGAGTTCAAAGCAGATGGATCGGACAGCTTGCAAGATTTGACAAGAGCAGAAGGCATAAGAAATAAGAAATAATGGCTCACCAAAGCGAGACGGGTAATGTATGCTTGTCGACCCATCGTTGATCAAAATGGCTTATGGATGCATTGCCCTGTCAGGGTTCAATGGAGGACTCCTGCGACCTTCGTAGCAAATTATTAATAATATATGCTGTTCTGACTGGGCTCTTTGAGGCTTCAAAAGGTTGAGTCAATTGTGAACAAGAGTTGACACTGCTTTCGCAGATCATTCCGGAGAGAGCGAAGATGACACAGGCCCTTGATGCCTCGACTACGAGGTCAGTGTTCGAGGGACGGTGCAATTCTCCGAGGTGTCGAGCAAGAGTCGAAGGCGTCCAATTTGACGATTTGTACTTCGTACTTCGTATATTCGTTCAGCTCTGCAGGGCTGGGCTTGGCGTATAGTTATTACAAGTAGAGTATTTGTTGGCGGCCTTGATTCTGCGGGGTTTACGGAGGCGTGCGCCAAAAGTTGTGCAAGTACGCTAATGTTAGCGTCAGAGACTACTCTAGACTAGCTGTTCTAGCGCTTATACTAATTTGTATGGGAATTAGAACAGGATTACTCCTCCTTACTCTTAACATCAGATCATTCCTTATCGTCGCTATTCTCACGATTCTCTGCTTAGTATTAAGTTTTTCTATCAATAAATTGCAGTTTTAAGAGCTTGCCCTTGGTCCTAGTACCTGCTCAGCTGCGTTTGTAGCCTTGAATACCCTACTTATTACCCCTTTTGAGCTATATAATCTCTTTAATATAATAGGGTATAGCAGAGATCTATTATTATATCTGCTCTTATAACAGATTATCTTATGCTGTGTACTAAGCATATTCTATAGTGTTAGGGCTTAACTAGTTAAGACAAGTCTTAACTAGAAGCTAGGTCTAAAGGATTAATTAGATAGAATAGAAAGTATAATAAATAATACTAAAATGTTTTTAACTTAAGTATAAGCTAATAATATAAGTTGATTACAAAGACTATAAAACTATTTAGGAAATAAGCGTGCTTATATAGAGTAGAAGATTCATGCTTAGAGTTAATCACCTTAATCACCTCTAATCATTACTTATGAGTGCTTACCCTGATCACCTCTGATCATTGCTCATAAGTGCTTACCCTAATCACTTCTGATCATTATATTATCTAGATCTAACCTTGTATACAGTTCAGGGTCTAGTCCTGTCTAAGTCTGTTATAGTTTCTTTGTAGAGTGCTAGGCAGCTCTGTAGTGCCTGTTAGTGCTTGGCGTGTTCATATATTGTAACACTATCCCTCTCTCTTACTAGCTTAGTCTTATAAGCTAAGACCTGCGTACCTGTTGCCCCCTCCTATGTAGTTACCCTTTTAATCATACACTAAATATCTTAAAGGGTCTCAACCTTTGCTGTTACTACTCCTCTGCTGTATTAAACACTCTATATACCCTCCTAGCTCCTCCTCTGCTATCTCTTTTACAGTGCGAAATTGCTCTAGGATCCCTGTGCGGATAAACCAGCGAGCTGCGTGCTTTGCGTATGCAGGTTAGGAGAGGATCTCGCTTATACGCTCTGTTCCGCAGGCAGCTAGCATGCCTACTCTGTTATATCTTAGGCAGTATAGCAGGATATGGCGAATTGTTTGCGTATGCCAGCTGCAGGCGCAGGCAAGGTTAGTATCTAGTACTTAGATAGCTGCTAACTATACATTCAGGCCTATAACCTCTGACCGCATTAAGAATAACGCTGTTGCCTCTGCCTTTGTTAACCCTGCGTATAGCATGCGGGTGTCCTGCTCTTAAGGAGTAGACCAGATTGTTGCTTGTGGCTAGCCTCTTCTTCTCTGTAGTGTGGCTGCTCACCTCTTCTTTTACTCAAGATTACTCTATTTAGTAAGTAGGTTCCTTTTGTCAGGTGGTCTCCTTGGCCTAGGTGGTTGAGGGTCCTAACCTCTGCCCTGCGGTGTTCAGCAAGCCTGCATTACGCATGCGGTTCGCCTGTGGCGCTGCCCCTTTGCTGTCTACTTGCGTATTTCTTGGATTCTCTGTTGCGCTTTAGCAGCGGCATTCTCTCTGCTGGTTCTTAGCCTGTAGCATAGCTGTGATAAGCGTGTGTTTCATATACAGTCCTATATAGCATTAGCTGTTCTGGCGATCTCCTTTTCTACCTGAGATAGTCTTTTGTTTTAATCATGTAGCATTGCTTTATGCCTGTAATATAGATGTTAATTAGCAGGATCTAGGTTTCCCTTTCTAGCGCTGCTTTAGGCGTTTACTTATATCCCCTTATAATATAGCGGAGGCAGCTATTCTAGATCTTTTTAAGTAGTTTAGTTACAGCTTTTACTAATACTTTCTTTACGCCTTATATACTTAAACCCTACTTTTGTACACTATATAATAAGGTAGGCCTAACTACTACTATATATAGTAGTCGCGAGTTATATTAATAGTCCTTAAGTAAAGATAACTAGTCTTGCTAAGGCCTTAAAGACTATAATACCCTTGCAAGTTATATATATTATATATTTATTCTAGATAAGCTTAAGGTCTAGCTATATCCCTAGCACCCTAATTGCCTTGTCCTTAACTGTTACTTAATAATTACTTATTTAGATAATTAATACAAGGTCCTCTTATATATAATGCCTGCTTTATATAAAGTATATTAGCTAATACAGATCGGAAGAGCTATTAGCATTACAAATAAGCTGTGATTAGCCTATAATAATTTTATTATATACTTTCGTTCTATATTACTAGGTAGGTATTATTTATAAAGCCGAATCTTAACATTTCTTTTTCTAGGTCTTAGAACTATTCTAGCAGGCTAGATATAAAGAATAAGAATAAGATTAGCAAGAAAGGGGAGCCTTACAGAATGCCTGTGTTAGTCTTAATCTAGTTACTTTCATACCTTATATATAATATGCATGCGCCTTATACGTAAAAAGTATACAACTACTTAGATAAGCCAATCTAGGAGGCTCTTCTGCTTAAGGATATCTAGCAGCTTATTATAAAGGACGTTGTCAAAGGCCCCTAAGAGGTCCAGGCTTAATATTAAGACTACACTCCCTAATTATGCCTGCCATATAGTCTAAACGCATAAGGTTAGCAGGTATTACGCGGAAGGCCGTGCAACAGGGTATGGGGGTGCTATAGGGATAGCGGAGAGTTACGAAGAAGCTATAGAAGGCAACTGTATGACTGACTGGTATGAAGATGGATGGCTGATCTCTAACAGCTATAGAGGAGAAGCAAAGGGATATAGGCGTAGTGCGCCCTAACGCCCAATGCGGCATAGCGTGTGTGCAGGACTTGGCATGCGGTCAAGCCCTGGCCCAGGTTACGTACGTAACAGTTGCCACCAGCAGAAAAAAGACCACGGCCTCGTGGTCGGAGCAGCAACGCAGCAAATGCAGAAACAGCACAAAAACCAACGCCTCCTAGTCCCAACACTCCTTCCCAATTCGGTTTAGCGCCACACGGCCACCCTTGTGCGGTATCCTTGTTGACAAGAGCGCCGGATTCGAAGAGGGTGTTAGGTTCGAAGAGAGTGGTTGATTGAATAAGGGCATCCGTATGATATTGCCTCGCTATTGATGAGCTTGCTCAAGATATCCTTCATGCCCTAATACTTGTTGAGATGAATGACAGCTAAAGGCAGGGTTAGAAGCGCAGAACTCGAAGGAGATGCGGCATTTAATGAGGGTACAGCGTTTGAAGGGAGCAGCTGCGGATTTGAAGATGATGTAGTAGAGAATAGCTGCTACTTGACTCTGTGTGGTATTGTCTTGCCGTTGATGAAATTGCTTAGAATATCCTTCATCCCTTAGTGCTTGCTGATATGAATTAGCGTTAGAGGAAGATTCAGAAGCGCAGAATTCGAGGGCGTAGCATGCTTTGAAGGCGCAGGCAGCTCTGTATTCGGTATGGAAGAGGGCGCAGAATTCGAAGCAGGCACGGAATTTGAAGCAGGCACGGAATTCGAAGCAGGCACGGAATTCGAAGCAGGCACAAAATTCGAAGCAGGCACGGAATTCGAAGCAGGCACAGAATTCGAAGCAGGCGCGGAGTTCGAAGCTGGCATGGGGTTCAGAACAGACTCAGCATTCGAGATAGGCAGCTCCGCATTCGACTCTAAAGAGGGCGACGCCGGATTCGATAGTGTTGCAGGACTTGGCGCAGGCAGCTCTGTATCTGACTTCGAAGAGGCTGCAGAGTCCTGAGCAAATGCCGCAGCAGAAGCAGATGTAGGCGCAGTAGCAGAAGCAGGCACACAAGCAGGAGCAAGAGCAGAAACAGAAGCAGGAGCAGAATCCAAGGTCGCGAAACTGCTGGCGCGGATTAAGGACGCTGTGCCGAGTATCGTGCTGCGCCTCAGAGTCCGTGGAGTAGAGTCCTGATTTGCGTACATAATGGCCTTTTGAGTAGCTGAAATGACTCTATTTGGCACTCCTGGATAGGTAGACGTAAGGGTTAGGTCAGCTTTACCAGAATAATGAAGGCGGAGAGCGACCTGGCTGATAGAATGAGGTGGAATAGTGCTATCCTTGCGGACTTGAATAACGAAATTAGCCACAGGCTTTGACGCGGAAGGCGTAGATTCAGCAGGAAACGCCAAATTTGAAGTAGGCGTAGGATCCAGAACAGGTACAGGATTCGAAACAGGCGCAGGAGTTGATTCTGACGCAGAGTTTGATGTGGGCAGCTCCTTACTTGATTTCGAAGAGGGCGCTGAATCCGTAAGAGGCTCTTCGCCTGAGAGAAGCGCGCCAGATGCGTTAAATTCCTTGATTTCTTTGACTTTGTTGACTTTTTCAACTTCTTCGACCTCTTTAATTGGGGGCATAGCATTTAGTTTGCGTACAGCATATAGCTTAATCGAAGCTGTCTCTGGCGAATCAATTAACTGAATCAAGTATTTATAGTAATTCCGGAGATACTCTTGCATTAGGAGATAGTTCTGCTTAGTAAGTAGGCCATAAGCAAGTCTAGTTTCGTTCTCTTACATCCTATTCTGGATCTCGACTATGCGGGTGTTAATTGACGTAAGAGAATCTATAGAAGAAGGCTGAATATTAGCTGGTCTATAGAGTTGATTCCAACGAATAGCTTCTAGCTCATTACTTAATAGCATCTCTGCTTGAAAACTCAGAAAGTCTTGACTAAGTATTATAATCTAATGTAAGGGCGTTTATTAACAAGTCTCCTTTTCTGATGTAGAGAGTACTTTATACTATGTATAGGCTATATCATTATTTAAATAACACTAGAGCAGATAATAGAGCTTTTGAGATTGATATTAATAGATCTCCTTAACCTTCTTAATTCGTTTAATAAAGGCGAAAGCTGATTTGTCATCTTGTTAAGAGGCAGGTCAAAAGAGATAGAAATTAGAGGCCTGAAGATAGGTAGAAGTTATCAAATTTCGAGATGTAATAGACCTAGAATTCAAAGCAAGGTTTAAGGCAGGCTCTGCACTCTAAAAATGTTTGTGCTGCGCGAAATACGCATCCTTATATTTATTAACGACTTGATTCTGCTAGTAATATACTCTGCGATAATACTCCTTAGTTAAAGCCTTTTGAGTGTTGTGCTAATAGCAACTCTAAGAAGGAGCAACTTCTGTATTAGGATGCGCTTTCTTCAAAGCAATTGTGGAGATAGGGAGGAAATCCCGTTTGATAGCTATCTTCTAATAGATAGATGATTAGCACAGACGATAGTGCTCCTGTTCTGAAAGCGTATCAAATCAAGTATAAGCTAACGCCCAACACCACAAAGCGGGCCACCCCACAAAGCGGGCCAATTTCGGGTC
>NW_006916463.1:11892-18098 GCF_000464535.1 Endocarpon pusillum Z07020 | reverse complement strand
AACTCTAATTCAGTGGATTCGAGATCTACAGCGGCAGAATCTATGCCCAAATTACCCTAGAATTCGCTCTTTTGTGTACGAAATCCTGCGAAATCGAGGCGATTCGCGGCCCCTGGGCAAGAACTATGTATCTCGCTTCATTTCTCGCCATTCAGAGCTTCGAACAAGCAGATCTCGAGCTATGGATATTAAGCGCCTCTCTGCGCTTGATCCTACGGTTATAGAGAGCTTCTTCTCTGAATTTGAACAGCTCCGAAGTCAGTATGGCGTCGAAATAGAGAATATCTGGAATATGGATGAAACAGGCTTTCAAATGGGTCAAACAACAAGCAATTTTGTGGCCTATGACGCCTCTATAGGGCGCCCTGTTGCTCCGCAGCCAGATAATACGCAATGGGTCACAATTATTGAGTGTATCTCATATCACCGCGCCCTAAAGCCCTATCTCATCTTTTGTGGCAAGGCACCAGAGCTACATATGTTCCCTGCTATTGATGAGCTACCTGACATTATTTGGGCCTTCTCTCTAAAGGGATGGACTGATAATGAGCTTGGTATTGATTGGCTAAGGCGGATATTTATTCCACAGAGGCCTATAGGCAAGCATTCTATTCTGATTCTTGATGGCCATGACAGTCATTCTACAGGCCTATTTCAGTATCTCTGCCTTCAAAACGACATCCATCCACTCTATCTACCAGCTCATGCCTCTCATAAGCTTCAACCACTCGATTTAGGACCCTTTTCGCCTCTCAAAGCAGCATATGGCCAATTAGTACAAAGATTTGCACCAACAGGCCTTGCAACACTTAACCGCAGAGTATTTACCAAGCTCTATATTGAAGCACGTCAAACTACATTTACTGAGCGAAATATTCGTGCTGGATGGCATCGTACAGGAATTTGGCCTCTAAATAAGCAAAAACTACTCAATGACCCTGAAATTCGAAATTTTGGACGTACTACGCCTGAGTATCAACCCCCAGCTACGTCAGATGGTCTCTATAGCACTCCAAAGCAGAGTGACAATTTACGCGCACTAATTCGTCAAATTGAGGCCAAAACAACGCCTCAAACAAGACGCGCTGTACGAAAGCTTGGCCACAGCGCTATTCAAGAGCATACTGGCGCTCAATTGCTTCGAACGCAGCTCCGAGAGCTACGTCAATTGGCTTTGAAGCAAGAGCTTACCAAACGCTCAAAAAGGATACAAAAAGAGACAAAGCAGCGGTCGTGGAATCTCGAACAGGTCAGGGCTGCTCTAGCGCCTAAAAAGGTCCATTTCGTACGCAAGGAGGGCGGCGAAAAGCGAATTCTGCGTACTGTTACATTAGAATAGGCCTATAGAAGCTATTTCTATCGAAATTAGCCAATTTGAATGAGTATAGCAGCTCTAATGCAGTAGAATTTGGTGTTGTTGCTAACCCGAAATTGGCCCGCTTTGTGGGGTGGCCCGCTTTGTGGTGTTGGGCGTTACATCGCTAGCAAGGCTATAAGGAAGAAGACGAGCTATCCTAGCTAATTGATCCGGGTATTTGCGTTCAAGCTAGCGAATCTTAAGTAGAAAAGCCTTAATGGCTCTGTGATCATCCAAATCACGTGGTTCGAAGTAGCATGATTTTCGAAATTTGGCTTCTTGAAGTTCTGAATCCTCATCATCTATATCCTGTTCTATAGCAGCTTCTGAGTAGCCTTCTCTTATGGTGTAGATTCCGCCTCTTCTGTATATCTCCTGTTTTCGCCGAGTAGTATCAAGGGCGCTATGTACATAAGTGCTCTGTAGGACTTATGTTTACGCCACCTGACGACAACTAGTAGGGACGAACCGAACTAGCCTGTTTCAAGGATTTCTGCGACTTCTGGATGCCAAGCAAGTCTTATCTTGTGTACACAGTTGTCGAGAAAAGGTAGGCAGGAAGGAAGGAAGCTATCGATTAGCTTAGAGGAGTGGGAAGCCAAGGAAGCTGTCGATAAGCTTGGAGATCGACCGAACCGAGGATTAGCCGAATTCTGCAGGGCACAGCTAGCTCGCTGCTAGGCAGGGTAGCTGACAGGGTTCTGCGGCGGCGTGCAGAAGGTTGACAGGATCGAATTCGAAGCAAAGCGAGTTTCGAAGCAGGGCGAATTCTGAACTCGAATTTCGAAGTAGAGATACTTCTGCAGGGCATAGCTAGCTCGCTGATAGGCAGAAGTTTGCAAGGATTCTGCGGGTGGCGTACAGCGCTGTGCAGATACTTAGCAAGGCTGAATTTGCAGGGATACCGTGCAGATTCGAGGTTCAGTAGCTAGCTGTGATGGTTCTGCTTGTGCACAAACGCGTGCAGAACGTTGGCAGGGCTGAATTCGAAGGGAAACCTTGACGAATTCGAGGCAGAGTAGCTAGGGCGCCCGCAGTAAAGCGTTCACCGGCGTGTCCACCAATTATTACGCGGAAGGCCATGCAACAGGGTATGGGGGTGCTATAGGGATAGCGGAGAGTCACGAAGAAGCTATAGAAGGCAACTGTATGACTGACTGGTATGAAGATGGATGGCTGATCTCTAACAGCTATAGAGGAGAAGCAAAGGGATATGGGCGTAGTGCGCCCTAACGCCCAATGCGGCATAGCGTGTGTGCAGGACTTGGCATGCGGTCAAGCCCTGGCCCAGGTTACGTACGTAACAGCAGGCCTATTACAGAAGCTGTAGATCTGTCTCTTCTTGCCCCTATCTAGGTCCAGGGGAGCAGAGAGTATTGTTCCGCCATATTACTCAGGCGAGTCGTAAGGACCTTCTTAACAACCTTCGCTAGCATGTTCTCTAGGGCAATTAGCCTATAGCTGCCGGGTAGTAAGTAGTCCTTCTTGCTCTCTTTGCGCAGGACTATTGTGATTAATTCCTTATACTATGTTGGAAGCGTACCGCATGCAAAGGCTATGCGAATGCTATACGCTAGTCCAGCTGCGATTTCTAAGGTGATTCCCTTAAGGACCTCATTTAGGATGCCATCCGGCCCTGCAGCCTTCCTGCTTAAGAGCCTATTAATTATCACTAGTACTTCCTCTGCTAAGACAAAGCTATCAAGTACTAAAGCCTAGTTCGCCTGAGTCGCGCATGTAAGCCGCAGGGGGTTCGCAAGGCTTACTAGGGGTGCCGGGAAGAATTTCTCTGCTAGGATTTAGGCCCTTTCGTTATCTAACATAGTTAGCTCGCCTCTCTTATTCCGCCGCAGAGCAGGGATATAAGGGTCAGCGTGCGGCTTTCCTGCTACTCGCCTGCTCTACTAGAAGAGCCTCTAGAGCCTGTTGTTCCTCTGCTATTTCTTAGCATTTATTAGGTTATTAACTAGGCGTCTCTAGTTCGCTCTTAATACCTGCTACATCTTCTTCTTTAGCTTCTTAAAAGAGCGTCTAAAGCTATAAAGGTCTCTTTATTCGTAAGTAATAATATACCTGCGTCTTGCATACTTTATATGTGTTAATAGCACGCTAGCTTTAGGAAACTAACTTAGGCGTGCCCTTAGGCTTAGTCTAGCTCTAGGGCAGTGTTATAGTAGTAAGGTCTCTAAGGCTTCTTAGATGCTTTGCAGCAGGCTCTCTATCTGATCTTATTAAGTTTAGTATAGTGCTTTTATAAGGCCTTCTTTATCTAGCTTTATAAGTACAAATTACATGCGTTTTACTAATGATTCTTATAGCACTTAGATGTCCAAATCTATCCTGATAGGGATGTGGTCTTGTAGCAGGGCCTAGCGCTCTTCTAGGCCACAGAAGATTACTTGATTACTTAGCACTTATAATGCGAATATAAGGTCAATTACTGAGCTGTAAGTGCCCCTCCTCTAGGTTGCCTCCCTCCTTAGGGTCAGTAGTCTAAGGTTGCGGTAGTTAGCTTTGTTAAGCAAGTAGTTCGCCTCTTGTTTGCATATAGTATTAGTGCCTCCCTAAGCAGAGTGATAAGTATTAAAGTCTCCTAGTAGTAGGACCTCTCCCTTAGCCTTACTAAGGGCGTAGGCTATGTGTCTCTATTTGTATATATATAGTCCCCCTGCTCTTAGGTTATACACGTTCAGAATTGTTAGCTTACTATTTTAGGTAGTTAGGGCTAGACTTGCTATATTTAGGCTATATTACTTTTGCCTCTAGTTTGCTATATCTACGTCTTGCCTTATTATAAAGTATACCCTGGTTTTAAGGCAGGCTTTATAGGCCAGTTTATAAGACTTAGGGCAGTAGGTAAACTAAGTGTATTTATTAAAAATTGGCTCTTGAACTGTTAGGACTTAAGGTTATATGAAGCTGTCAAAGAGGGCGCAACTCCCCTGCGAGTTGCTGTTGCCACAGTTGTATTAGACAACTAAGAGCCTATAGCTCATCTAGGCTTAGGTTAATGTTGCTCGCCCCTGCGATTATCATGCTTCTCGCCTGTGATGCAGATGTGTTATTCTGATTAATGATGAGCCTTTGCTGAGAGGAGCTTCTTACCGCCTGCTTAATGTAAGTGGGTCATCTAGCACAGCGTTAGTTATTGTCTATGTTAAAGGACTAGGCTCTTATCCTCTTACGCGAGATTAGCATCTACTTATCGCCCTGTACTTGTTAGCCTAGGGCTAGCTGTTTCGTTTCTGCGCTTATGCTATATACTATAGCTATACATATGCTATACGCCTGCATGTACAGTATGATTCATCTGCGCTAGATACCTTTGTGGTATAATTAGTAGAACGGGCATGTCTAGCTCTGCCATGCCCTGTGCTGCTTACTATAGTTGGCACATAAGACTCTCTTAGTTATATACTCTGATGTGGCATGTTAACTTGTATATTACACGTAGCACGCCTGCTTCCTATATGCGTATTAGGCCATGATTTTATTATATTACTAGCTAGTTAGCTACTAATATAACGTAGAGTTCACATCCCTCTATAAGGTCTCTGCCATGTTTTCCTATACAAGCTCAGGACTCTTGCCCTTAGGCTCACCTTTTAATAATATACTTAAGATTCAGGCCCGGCCAAACCCTTATTTATACTCTAATTGTAGTTTACTCTATAAGCATATAGCACTAGCGTTAGCTAGAATAATATCACTTTAATTTATATACAGAATGCATGCTTCTCGCAGGCTCCTAGTATAAGTAAGATAGCTGTCCTAGACTTTTTATGTACTGATACACACTGCTGTCCTCTCAGGCTATATAGACAGTCTCCTTAGTGGCTGCTATTATGTACCACGCCTTATGTCAGATTTATAGATCCTTCTCTTTGTGTTATTTATAGAAGTCTCCTTTGTATAGACTGACTATGTTTTGTAGACAACTTATAAGATATACGTATACTAGCCGCATACTAACTCCTTACTTACTAATTAAGCTTATGTTATTAATATCTTAATAAATGCCTTTATATTGCCCTTATAACTTTGCCTTAACAAATACTATATAGCTATACTTATAATTATGCTTTAACAAATATTATATAGTTATATCTATAGCTTTACTTTAATAAGCGTCTTAAATTTGTTCTAAATATTCTCTTATTTATAGACTACCTATATTTCTATAGAGCTTACATATACTAGACTGCCTGTGACACCTTAAGGGAGGTCTGTTACTTAATAGCCTTAAGGCCTTAACAAGATTCTTTATATATAAGACTCTAAGTCTTAATAAGGTTCTGCTAAATATTAATAATTTGTCTGTATTAAAGGATTTCCTCTCCTTGCTAGCAAGTCGCCGCCTACTTGTGTATAATGCGTGAACTCAGAAGGGGACAAGTACAAAGGTGTCCTATCTCTTATTTAAAATAATATCACATCCACTGGTTACAGAACCAGTTTCAGGTCTGAGTACGAGTCAGATAAACAAGAGTTAGATAGTTTTCAAAACCTAGTATCCTCTGATTCAGTGTAGTGCATAGTCGCAACGTGTACGAAACGCACGCATTACGCCCGCATAACCACAGTGGATTCTCTTTGGCTTCCTTATCATTAGTGACTGCGCTGATGAGTACTAACATTAGATATCACAAGAAGGTAAGAATCTATATCTTAACTGTCTGAATAACGAACAGCTACTTAGTGCAAGCTTATTAAGGGCTATTAATTTAAATACTAATTTAGTTTTAGGTTTTAAAGGTATCTTATAATTTTAAGATTAATATTTAGGTAAGGCTATACTTTCCTTATCTTCCTTAAATAACTCCTTAAATTTCTTATATTTTAGTAAGTA
>NW_006916463.1:2083-11271 GCF_000464535.1 Endocarpon pusillum Z07020 | reverse complement strand
GCTAAATTAAGTTCTTTAACACTCTTATTACTTTTAATCTCTTCTTAAGTTAGGCTTTAAGTAATAGTTTCTTACTTATGTTCAAGTTTATTTAGTATAATGCTGTCTTAAAGGTCTTGCTTATCTAACTCTTAGTATATATAAAATTCGCTTTTATTATAGTTTAGGCATTCCTTCTTTTTGCAAAACTTAATTATAAATACTTTCTTTTATTCCTTAGGTATTATATCTAGATTATATATAATATATTTATATTCTGCTGCTAATCTATAGTCTTAATTAAAGTATTTAACTCTTATTTATAGATTTATTCTAATCTAATTCCTTAACTTCTAAGACCTTTATATAGCTCTTTATAACTTTAAGTCCTAGTTCTTTATTATTATTATTTGCTTTATACTCTAATTTATTATTATTATATATAAAAAGAATACTAAGTAACTAATGTTTTCTAGGTTTCCTTAAATACTATTCTGTATTATCTTTGTTACTTAAATATATATTACAGTTATTATTATAATAAGCGGTCTAAGATAGTAAGTTATATAGTATTTCTAATATACTCTTCTTAAGTTGTCTTTATAATGTTTCCTTAAAGTCACTTTTTTTACTTATAAATTTCTTATTTATCTAGTTCTTTCTTTAGGGCTTATAACTTTTCTCTTTCGGAATTCTCTTTATAGTACTTAGCTATTAATTTCTTGTCTTATATTCCTTAGCCTTATAACCTGGTTTTCTATAGTATAAACACAAATTCTTTTTAAACTTTTCTTTTTTTTCTTTTGTAAAGATCTTCTTATTACTTTAGTTATCTCTTCTTAGGTTTCCTTATCTAGCCTTTTGTTAAGTAGCGTCTACATCTATAGGTCTACTTCCTCCTGCTAGGTAGTATCCTTAGGTCCTCTGCTTAAGTTTTTGTATGTTTACTTAATATTATACTAGAAATATAATATAGTTCTTTTTTTCCTTTTTAAGTTATTTTTTATAATTCCGATTATTTATTTTGATTACTATCTTAATCAGAGGTAATAATTTACTTGGTTAGTTAATCTTAAATAGATTATTTTTTACTAAATCTTTTAGTTCTTTATAAAAAATAGCTGCTAGTGTAGCATCCTCCTAGTTGACTTGTAAGGTAATCTAGTAAAACTTAAAAGTATAGTCTATAGCAGATCTCTTCTGTCTTATGCGTAGTAAGTCTTATTCGGCTTTCTTAATTATATTTATGTCCTTATATACTTACTTAATCTTAATTACAAAATTAGTAAAACTATAAAAGATTTATTATATATTTAATTCTTAATTCTTTAATACTTTCTTAAGCTTATTCTTAAGATAAGGTTTAAACTAATTATATATAGTTCTTTAAAGAAAGGTAACTATATATAATATCTTCTTCTTATTTATATTTATTACTTATATATAAAATAAGAAGTTAATTTATAATTAGTTTAAGAACTTTTAAAGTCTCTTTAGTCTTTATAAAAGAGATCTAAGGGTACAACTTTGAACTATATGTTTCTTCCTTAGCTCTTAATAATAGTAGTAAGTCTTAAGGCAACTAATATAATATATGCCTTAAGTAATATATATAATATCTGTTTAATTATACTTAGTATTCTAAAGAGTAATAATTAAAATATTAAGACTTAACTAGTTAAGACAAGTGTTAACTAGAAGCTAGGTCTAAAGAATTAATTAAGTAGAATAAGAAATATAATAAATAATATTAAGATGTCTTTAACTTAGGTATAAGCTAATAATATAAGTTGACTACAAAGACTATAAAACTATCTAGGAAATAAGCGTGCTTATATAGAGTAAAAGATTCGTGCTCAGAGTTAATCACCTTGATCACCTCTGATTATTGCTCATGAGTGCTCACCCTGATCACCTCTGATCATTGCTCATAAGTGCTCACCCTGATCACCTCTGATTATTACGTTGTCTAGGTCTGACCTTGTGTGCAGTTCAGGGTCTAGTCCTGTCCAAGTCTGTTATAGTTCCTTCACAGAGTGCTAGGCAGCTTCGTAGTGCCTGTTAGTGCTTGGCGTGTTCATGTGCTATAATATATAGCCTTGTAATTCGTAGATAAACCACGTATAGTAATTCTACGTTTTAGCTAAAACTAAGCAGGCTTAGAAGCATTTAAATTAGGAGAATTGTCTAGCTATAAAAGCTATATAACATTATAAAGCTTATAAACTATATATTAATACTTATAAGTATACAAAGGAGTGTTATCCTCTTATACTAAGATATCTAGTTGTATTTCTTAATATTCTTTTATAAAAAGGATAAGCTTTAGTAAAAGAATATATTTCTAATACTTATTTAGTCAGTAAAACTCTACTTTATAGATAAAAGTAATATTAATTACTTATATTAATTAATACTTCCTACTTTGCTCTCTTAAATAAACTTGTTATTTGCTTTATTAAATCTCTATTATAGTGCTTTATCTAGAGGTTATTAACAAAGATTTATATAGTGTACATTATTTTTTATCTCTTAAAGCATCTTTAACTTAGGTTTAAGAAATATATTAAGCTCTTTTAGCTCTTTATTAGTCTTCTTATGCTTAATAACTATTTCTTTTATCTAAATATAGTAAGGGCCTTTCTTATCTTAATAAAAATAGCCTTAAAACATAAATTCAGAATATCCCTTTTATCTCTATTAAATATAATTATTTTTATATGCTTCTCTATTATTTCGTTAAATTTATATTAATCCTCTTTGTTAACCTAGGACGACAGAGATCTTATTACTCTAAATTACATACTTCTAGTCCTTAAGAGTCTAATTTACGTGATTAAGGCAAAAAGTAAGGCAGGCAGCTTATTAAACACGATTTAGGCTAGGTTTTCAAGTTGGTTTGACATTTGTAAGCTTATATTTATGCAGAATTCGAAGAGTACTTGATTGACTAATTCCGCATTTATAAGCAAGAACTTTGCTTGATTTCTCACGACTAGCACAATCTGATTAAATACTATTAAGCAAATATTGCTCTATTTTAAAAGAGATCTCTTTAAGCCTATTAGAGCGTTCTTTATCTTGTACATAATACTCTAAAATACAAGAATCTTGTTTAGGATGAAATCCACATATATATGCTCTTTTTTTGATACAAGATTATGTTATTATTTTAATCCTTGTTTTTGCCTTAATATTAACTGTTAAGAATCCTTCTACTATTAATGTAAGGCATTGAACTTGTTGCGTAATTATATATCGATGACCCCTATTAATAATACCCTGCGGAAGAGGAGGAGGAGGAGGGTTATTTCGTCAATAAGGAGAAAGAGGAAGAGGAGGAGGAGGAGGAGGAGGAGGAGGATTTCCACGGCCACAGCCTGTTTGTGCGTACGCTCGAACAGCTGAGGAGGCTATAGAGGGCTATAGAGAGAGTTTCTGCAGCCATTATATCAATATTTGAGCTCCAAATGCGCTGAATTAGGCACTAAATAAGGCGTTGAACTTGAAGATAGTTCGCAGGCGATACGCAAGCTCTTCGCAGTCGAATTCGCTGTTAATGTCGGTGTAGAGCTGTTCGTTGAATTCGCTATCAATATCGGTGTAGAGCTCAATTGTCATTGGCGGCTCTTAGGGCCTACCAGGCCGCCATACAAATTAGTACGTGTACTAGGTCTAAGCTAAGCAGCGCCAGTGAGACGCTAATATTAGCGTACTTGCACAACTTTCGGCGCACGACTCCATACATCACAAGTGTTAAATGCTAATTCTCTAGCTCAGAAGGCCGACCTTCGAGACATTCAACCATCCGATAAGATTTTCTTATGCAGCTTTTGCGACCAAAAGTTCCAAGAACAAGTCCAGCGCAACAGCCATGAGAAGCGCCACATCTATCAAGCTCCGAAACATCCTTGTAGCAATTGTGGCAAACTGCACATGAGTAAAGGTACACTGAGAAAACATATTGGGTCGGTATGATGCTCAGCGAAAGATCTCTACTTCCTATCAGACAATTTCTTATGTCTCTTCAGGTTCATAAGAAAGAAAAGAAATTTCCATGCGACAAATGTAAAAAAATATTTCATCGACGAGATAATTTGCAACAGTAAGGTCACCCTTCAAATAACGGTTAAGATTCTGACATCTCAATGTGTTCAGACATCTCAATTCAAAGAACGGGTGCCCCGGGCCACCGCTTGTGCTCTGCTAAATTTTATTATCGCCGTCGTCAGATGTGATGTAGAGAAATGTAGGGAATTATAAGCGTGTGAGGAACTTGTGATGGCTGAAACCCTTTAAATGTTACACACTCTTAGTTGAGAAGAGGAGGATAGATGATAACAAAATATGGTCCATCGCCTATGTGCTCAGGACTTACGTAGTAAAGCTGTGTCCATCACTATACGTCGGCCTGCCAAATCGTAGGGCCTTCCAAATCGTGGGGCCTTCCAAATCGTGGGGCCTTCCAAATCGTGGGGCCCTTCCAAATCCCTTCCAAATCGTGGGGCTTGCGATTGATAGGTTCCAAGTTTTGGTAGCTAACTTATGTACTCAGTTCTGCTCTCAGGAACGGACTGGTATAAGAGCTGGTAAGGTCGTTATGCGACAAACTGTTGTACTACTGGTTGTCGTGCTACATGCCGTTATAGTACGAGTTGCAGTACAACAGATCGTTGTGCGATAAGCTGTTGTGCTACTGGTTGTCGTGCTACATGCCGTTGTAGTACAAGTTGTAGTATTACAGATCTTTAGCCCGCTACAAGGTGATTGCATATCTGCTCAAGGAACAAAGAAGTTGTAGAGAATAGAACAGGTTTTACATCAATAATCTAATCTTATATTCGCTATGACTCTGCTAAATTAATTGATCCTAATCAGCTCAATCTAACCCTGACCTAGCGAAGAGAAAGCAATTGTGAATGGTAGCCGCGTGGTTCTTGAAGTGCATGATACCTTGGAGAACCTCTTTACATTGGGGGTGAGGACAAGACAGAGCTTCGTTCGAAGGCAAAAATCGAAGATGTTGGCGCTCAACATGCTCTCGTGCTTTCCGGGGCCGGCTGAAGCAGAAAATTCGCGATTCAAAAGGTAGCCTAGCGTTCCCAAGACAGAAAAGGCACTGAGTACTTGTGCAGGTCATCGGGAACTAACTTGCAGGTGGCCCTGTGTCCGCCTGCTGCGCTTTCTCTATCTTCTTCTCCAAAATCCCCCAATCACGACAGGGTCTTGATCTCTTCTGACGCGTCGCTTGTCTCACTCGGCAAAAGGCGACTATAGCTTTGATTATGCAGACACGGCGGTCGAGGCTGGCATCCTCCGTAAGATCGGAGGGCTCACTACACAACATCTGAGCGATATGTCTTTGTTCTTTTAAGTCATACTCCACCATCTCTGGTTTCTAGTCATTCTTATCCAGATCAAGTAGCGAGAAATCAAGCTGTTTATTAATGTCTTTAGTTTTAATGGTTTCGAAGAACTATTTCTGAGAATTTTGTAAAGCTGATTTCCGGAGCTTGGTTTTTTGACGGTGTAAACCAGCTTCAGCTTTCTGATACATCTCGTACATCTTTGATCCTTTTGAATTCTGAATTGTGCCAAACTTGGCACGGATATCTTTTGAGAGGCTATCTTACAGCTGCTGAGCTCTTATGATATCTGGATGGGTCTTGAGCGCATCAACATCAGAAGCACTAAGCTCGGCCGGGGCGTGCGGATCGACGTAACGACTCATATGGCTTGCAGCTTTGATGAGTGCATCAGCAGAAGGACACCCGAGAAAAGCGGCTTAAACGTCACACCGCACTCATTCATTTAGATATGCCTGGAAAATTCCGGCGTCCCTATAGTTTATAACTTACTGCAGTACAGCCGGAGTGGCTACCTCTAAAAAGATCCTCAGCATTTATTTATTTAAATCAGTATCTTGAAGAAATAAGATTAGAAAGACGGGGATATACTATCCACTTTGTTATCAGCACCTCGTCAAATATTATACAGGCCCAAGATTTGCATGAATCCTGTTGCCAAACCTAGCCGCTGGAGATAATAGAGATACGTATAATAACAGAGAGCCTTGCTTGAAGACGTTTGAACACCGTTGGTAGTGGGAACCGCTTGACGAAAGATGGGAGTCTGGAGAATAGAGCTCTTCTATCGTAACTGCAAACTTCGGCGAGGAGGGCGAACCCTGGTTCGGAAGATATCCCTGACTGATCTGATGTTGGATTCGAAAGCATTATCTACTAGTGCTAAAACGATCATGAGGAGAACGGGGTCAAATATGAGATTGTCAGCTTCAGAGAAGACGAAGATTTTGCTGTACATTTGCTTAGCATTAACAGATCCACGGAGGGAGGGAGTCTGGCTCACCGCTTGGGCTTCCTCTGATGTCCTTTGGTATGGTGGACATCGATTTCCATGGCCAAAAGATCCTGAATCCCATCAGGATTAGGGAGTAAGAACAGTGTAACGTCGCCATAACAGAGTGTCTTAGCCTGTTCGTTGTCCCACTCACAATCTATGGTGTCTTCTTCTTCTTCTTCTTCTTCCTCGTCTTCGTCATTCTCGCTGATGCAGTAACCTTTGTCCTTTTTTTCATTCTTCGGCACGTACACTAATACACCTGGCCGAGTTGCGGTGTATGCGGAGGTAAGTATAAGGAAAGGAACTTGTAGCCGTTGACGGCCATCCGGGAAAGTGGCAGTGTCCATAACCCAGTGGTGATGGAGAATCAAGAAAACGTCATCGACATTCATCACCGGTTTCTCCCGCGTTGTGAGATCGAGATTGTATGATTGTCGAAGGTCCTCGTCAATGTACTGCAGCCTGTCAGCCAAGATTCTCTCCTTGAAATGGCAGAGTACGTACGTCGTTGATATCCGCAGCTATCTTCGCATGCAAGCTTCGGCCAACACACCGCCGATAGAGCATGCGCCAAACCCTCCAATATTCGTGGAGTGTACTTTTCTTCCGTACTTTGTATTGATCCAATATCCATTTCCAGAAGGTCATGATGTCCTCTTTGGAGCAGTGCTGGAGAAAGGCTAGAGGATCTTCATTCATCAACTCACAGAACCTAGAACAGATTAGCTCACCGACAAAGGTGATGTCGTCGATTGAGAGAAACTTACTTTTTCCACCGTTTTTTATCCCTTTGATGTTGTTCTTGGTGGAGATGGCATGATGCTTTTTGATGGTCCCTTTCTGGGCCAACTGCTGCCGATGCCGATGATAATGCTCAGCTGTTAGAGCACCAGTATTTTGATTCTTCTGCACGCCCATCTTGTGGTCTTCTGAGGTGTGGCAACTGGAAGACGAAGCAGAACAAGATCAGAGAAAAGATGTGATGAGGAAATGGACAAATCAGACGGAGGTCTCGTGTGAGATTGTGAATAGCTGCTCTGCGTCGTGGTCGGTGAAATCTCTTGCAGAGGGTCAGTGAGAAGGGCATGAGGCGTCTCTTATTCATAATGGGAAGGAACTCCATCATTACGCTAGCAGTGTCAAAAGGAACGGTCATTGAAGGTCAGGGAAACTGTGGTGGGGGGGAGGGGGTGCGGTTTTGGGAACTGGTCCTTTTTTGAGGATGTTTCAAACAACGGAACGACAGAAAGAGGGGATCAACTAAAGCGACACCCTCTTTTACTTCAGCGACACCCTCTAGTCCTAATTGGGCTTAGCTTACAAAATCAGCATCTCGATATTTTTGCTGCAGAAATCAATGCCTCTGCTACAACCTCTGTTTTACTACTACAACTGAGACAGCGAGTATTGCTAATGCGTAACCAACTATTTTTACGTTTATGCTGTTATTCTAGCTATTTATACAGTGTCAAATTCTCTCCTAGGTAGGGTTACGCAAGGCAATCGATCCTCTCTACCCTATTTTTCCTGCTTACTAGGCTAATACCCTGCCTAACCCTGCGCAACCCCTACGTCTAACACCTCTGTCAACCGCCTTTGTTAACTGTCTTTACGCCCTCTATCAACTGCTTCTGCCTGTCAACTATGACGCTTTCTCTCGCTCTGCCGCCCACCACAGGCTCCTACGAGTCAGTCTCTGATGCTCTGAAAGCGCTGAACACGTTTGCGGCCGCTGAAGGTTACGCAATTGTCAAGAAGAGGTCAAAATCTTGGGGGGGCGTACTAAGAGCTGTTTACTTAAAATGCGACAAGAGAGGAGAGAGAAAAGAGGAGGAGACTTATACAGAGAAGAGGAGCTCAAGACTTACTGGATGTCCCTTTTCTGTTGTACTCTGCCTTAAAAACCAGTAGAAAATTGATCTTTGTAATGGAAATTATAATTATATAGCTACTAAAGTAATTACTTATCTTATATACTGTTAATTAGATTCTCCTTGTTGCAAAGAGATTAAGAGATAATGTAACGCTAGTATTCTATCTTGATAAACTTATATATTTCTCCTTTAATATTCTGATGTTAAAAATTACCCTATTCTTTTAAAGGATATTAATAATGCTTAATATTGTTATTAAGTACTTAAGCAAGGCCTTTGTATTAGGGCTCAACTAGTTAAGACAAGTCTTAACTAGAAGCTAGGTCTAGGTGGGTTGATTAGATAAAACAGGAAGTATAGTAAATAATACTAAGATGTCTTCAACTTAGGTATAAGCTGATAATATGAGTTAACTACAAAGTAAGAAGAACTATCTGACTATCTGCGAAAGGAGCGTGCTTATATAGATAAGAGATTTGTATGCTCAGTCCTGCTTAGTGGTAAGCAGAGGTGAGCAACCTATATATGCTTAGTAGTGCTCAGTAGTAAGTAGAGGTAAGCAACCTTAAGTATGCTTAGTCTTAGCTGTCCATGAGCAACTATCCGGGTAGTCTTGTCCTAGTGTCCAAGTCTAGTGCCTAGCTTTAGGCTGTGTAGCTTAGGTAATCTTCCCTTATTAGGAGGCGCTGTAATACTATCTCCCCTCTAGTTAGTCTTTGTCCTAAAGGCTAAACCTAGAGTTAAGAACTTTAGTAAAGGCATTTCTTATTATCCTTTCTTATTAGTATACCTATATATAAGATAAGTAAATCTTCTTCTATTTATAATTATAAAACTTTAATTACTTATATTAAGGCCCTTAAAATAGTAGTAAACATACTATGTTTTACTTATAAATCCTCTAAGGCATTTTACATTTTTTTAAGTTGTTCTCTTAAGTACTTAAAGTATATTTATTTAAGTTATTAATAT
>NW_006916463.1:0-2011 GCF_000464535.1 Endocarpon pusillum Z07020 | reverse complement strand
ATTTATAGTGCTTAAGCTTATAATTAATTATAAACCCCTTAGTTAGTATTTAGTTTGTTATCTTAGTAGTTTTTACCTTAACTAGAAGTAAGGAAAAGGTCTTCTTATCTTTAATCGCCTTAGCTAACTAGCCTATCTTAATAATCTTAATGTCTTTATATAGACTACTATTAAGTGCTTATAGTCTTTTGATCTCTTTTGGCTATTTAGTAATATTTATCCTGTTTACCTAAATACTATATATTATAATTATAAAGGTGCGCTACTAAAGCATTACTAAAGTCTCTATTACTTTAATCTATTCTGTATCTTTTAAAAGGGCAGCTTTTACCTCTTTAGATAAGGCTATAATCTTAATATTCTTATTTCCTATTCTGTTTACTCTTATAAGTTTAGGGGTTACTTTCTTAATTATTTCTACTAGTTCCTTTGCTTTCTTCTTACGTATTATACGCTTCTCTATTTTATTAGATATCTTAATTATAATTTCCTTCTCCTCTTTTCTAGAGGCGTTGCCTGTCTGTACTAGGTAATAGGTGGCGATAGGTCTTAAGGAGCTCTGTATCCTATTGTTAACTATATTTTATTTCGCTGCTGTAGCGTATAACGCTTTTAGAGGGCATGCTTTCTAATAAGGGTTCGCCTAAGGTAGTTTCTGTTCCTTAATCTTTATTAGCCTATCCTTTATGCTTTAGAGGATTATCTTAGTAAATCTTGTTAATTCCTCTTCATCTTAGGCGTCTCTAGCGTCCTGCCTTCTTTCTTCCTTTAGTAGCTCTTGTACTTTATATAATATATATAATACTTATGTATTACTATTATTATTGTTCTCTTTCTTTACTAAGTAGTTTAAAATATTACTAATCGCTTTATCTTACTAAATATCTATTATAATCTTATTAAGTAATTATGCTCAAAATATATCTATTTAGATTTTTTTTTTTTTTTTTTCCTTTTTAACCTATTTTAGATTTACTATATAAATCTATATAGGCCTAACTATATAAAGGGCTATAAAGTAAATGATAATTAAGGAAATAGTATACTTAAAGTAAGCTCTAAGGGCTTTATATAACTGCAGAAAAAAATCAATAAAGGAGAATAGTAAAATTAGATAACTTAAGAGCGCATCGTCTACAAGTCACATGCGACCAGAGAGAATTAGGCTAGCAGGTTAGTCTAAAGGATGAAGCAAATAGCCTGGGTCGCTCCTTTATAGCTATTAAGAAGCTTCCGCATGTTAGAGAACAAGTGGTCACTTAAGACATGTCTCTGGAGCTGAGACTATATAGGGCAGGAGAGGAGGACATGCTGTACTATCATAGTCCCTAACCCGCACCTGTAGTAAGGGCTAGGCACAGAGGGTACTTAGCGTTTAAAGAGGAAGGTATTAAATCTGATTACTCTAGTCCTAAGCTAGGTTAGCAGGGCACTATGTGCTTTTAGTCAGCCAGTATAAAGCCTGTGATTCGCAAGAGAAATACAGAGGAAGAGCTTAGTGATTCTGCAGGTTTGTACTCTGTTTTCCTAGGACTAGTCCTAGCGCTTCTAGACTCTTCTTTTCGTAATCCTTTTGATTGTAAAGAGGAAGTAAGTTGTAAGCTCTTAGAGGGGGCCTATAGCCCTTACTGCTTTATTAGTATAGTTATCTATTATTTTGTTGCCCCTAATCCCTTTATGTTTAGATAACTATTATAGTTTAGTTAAGATTTCCTTCTGCCTAAGCTCCTTAATAGCTAAATAAATATCTTTAAAAAGTAATTAAGAGTAAGTCAGGTTACTCTTTAAGAGAAACTATAAGGTTGCCTGATTATTAAAATAAATAGTAGTTATATAATCAGATAAGGAGGAATTAGAATAGATTAGGAGGAGCCTAAGCGTAAGAAGAATACTAATAAGTTCTCTATAGAATACTTATACATTACTAATAGTGCCTAAGGCGCAAGAAAAATATATAATTATACTTATAGTTATAGCTAAGATTTTATTATTCTAATTACTATTATTATAA
>NW_006916462.1:0-2652 GCF_000464535.1 Endocarpon pusillum Z07020 | reverse complement strand
TATACTAATAGTAAAGAAAATTAATTTATTAGTAAAAGCACTTATTGAGATATTAATTAAAGTTCCTTTAATACTAAGTAGCTAGAAAGATAAGAAGATTATTATAATAAAAACAAAAAAAGATACTACAAAACTAGGTCTTTAATAATAAATAAATAAACTTATTAAGACAAAACTATAAGTAATAAGCAAGCAAAGTCGAGATAATAATAATAATAAGTACTACAAACTATAGAATTAAAAAATTATAAGAGCATATATAATATATTAGCAGAAGATCCTGATTCTAATAATATATAAATAAATAATCTCAGATCCTATTTTTGGCGCAGACTAAACTAATATAATTAAGTAAGAACTTACAACATTATAAGCAAACAGGACTTAGAAGCAAGTTATCCCTTCTGCAGGATCTAATATTATTATAAGTAAATAAGTATTTGATATTAAGTACACAGAGAATAAGAGAGTAGACTAATTTAAAGCTAGACTTATAGCTTAAGATTTCTTGTAAAGATATAGTATTAATTATAAAGAAACCTTTACTCTGATAATATATATAGACTCCTTAAAGGTATTACTAATAATTATAGTAGTAGAGAACTTAGAATACTACTAGATAAATGTTAATAATATATTTATAGAATTCACTAATACAAAGATAATATATATGTCACCCCTTAATAAAGTTGACATACTAAATAGAATGGCTCTACATATATTAAAAAGCTTATATAGTCTGAAACAAGCCGCTAGAGATTAGTACAACTATATAGTAGCTAGCCTATTAAAACTTGGCTTTAAATTATCTCCTTCTAACCTATATATCTTTATAAATAACAAAGGAATAATTATCAATACTTAAGTAGACGACTTGGCGATTATTTCTTAATAACTCTCTGACATAATCGAATTTAAGAAGGACTTTACTTGTATCTTTAAGATTAAGGATCTAGGAGAGATTAGAAGGATCCTTAGTATAAGAGTAACTTGTAATCGTTAGCAAAGAACTTTATATCTAGACTAGTCAACCTAAGAAAACCTTTCTAGAGAAAAAACCTTACTATTAATAAGTAAACGAGTTCTTTAGAGCGCTTTAACAATGTGTATAAGGCTCTGTAGCTGCAGTATAATTAGGCACAAAGTTATTTAGTTATAAATAAGAACTAAGAGAGGGCTCTAGCCTTTATTAGCTAAAGCATTACTATCTTAAGGGCTTTTGGATTATTAAGGAGACGGCAGTAATCTGTTATACTAACAGTAATAAGCATCTTATGTCTGTTTAAGAGTAATAGATAGTCTATAACCACGTGTTAGGCAGTCTGTCTTCTCTAACTGCACCCACAAGATAGTAAGGGGATGTCTAGAACGTTCTATTTAAAGAGGAAGTCTATAAAGCCTATTTTATTAGTCCTTAGCTATATAATAAGAGAGCTTTATGCCTTAGCTAAGCCTTAATATATTGTTAATCTCTGCTTACTAATTTCCTTATTTTAAACAGGGCATGCTACTAAGTAAGCACTTTATAATGATTACTAGTTCTCTAACTAAGACGCTCTAACTATTTAGTAATAAGACTAGCATTATTATTACGCTTCTGTAAGCAGTGTAACTGCTTTTTATAAGGGTTTTTCCTATAGCAGGGAGCATTCTAGGGCTTAGTTTAACTTTATCTCTGCATTAAGCTTAAGAAGATATTATTTATGCTAGCTATACTTTCTAGCACCTAGTATTATAGTAGCATAGCGGGGGCGTCTCTGCTATAAGTCAAGCTTCTTAATAATCCGGAGATAGCTTTTATAAATAAGTTGCCTTATGCCTGTAACTATAAGTCTACGACAAGAGTCCATCTAGATACTGTCAAGTAGCAACAGAAGAGGTAGGGAGTAAGTCTCCGCTTTAAGGACCAGGATAGGTGTGGCCTTGTAGGCCCTAGCTATCACGTATAAGCACCTGTTCTAGATAGGCGAGAGTTTGGCAGTATTTGATTTTGTGCCTTGTAACTTATTAGGAAGATGCTAAATAGCTAATGCGTAAGTCATTGCTGGTTTGATAACGGCGTTATAAATGCGTCTCGCGTATAAGAGAGAAGTGCCCTATATAGAAGTTGATAAAGCTGTAAGCGTGAGCGTCTGTTAAGTCATCTTTTGGAGCACCTTTTTAATGTGAGAGCCTTATTTTAGTTGAGTGTTAATCTGAAGTCCTAGCACTCTAATGTCTGTTTTCATCGCTATTAAGGTGCCAGCTATATTAATTATTTCTTCTATATTAAACTTCTTTAGGTTTCTTATAAGGTAAATTAGCTCGTACTTTTATAGCGCAAAGATAGCACTATAATAGCAGGCCTAACGTAAGCACTTATTATATAACTGCTTTAGGCATCTGTAGTTCTCTTTTGTACTTTAGCTAAACGCAAGTATATTAATATTATTAATAAAGCTTACTATTTTAATTAAGAGTAATAACTTATTAAATTAATTAATTTTAAATAGGTTATCTTTAATAAAGTCTTTTAGCTCTTTATAAAAGATAACTAATAAAGTAAAGTCCTCTTAGTTTATTTATAAAGTAATCTAATAGAATTTAAAAGCGTAATTTATAATAGATCCCTTTTATCTTAATTATAATAGGTCTTTTTTAGCTTTCTTAACT
>NW_006916461.1:4229-7032 GCF_000464535.1 Endocarpon pusillum Z07020 | reverse complement strand
ATAAGTACTAAATTATTATATCTTATTAATTCGTCTAGATTTAATTATAATATTAATCTAGATAATACTTTAGTATCCTTTGCGTGATTTACATATTTGCTAAGCATGTCTGTTTTTATATTATTATTTTCTTTCTTATATAAGATCTTAAAGTTATATCTTAATAATGTTTCTAACTATCTAACTTATCTCTTATTAAGTTCCTTAATTATAATAAAGTAAAGTAGATTCTTGTAATCTATATATATCTTTATTAGGTACTTAGATCCTTCTAAATATATATGCTATTTATTAAATACTATTATAATAACTAAGAATTCCTTATTATAGATCTTGTAATTAAGTTCTGCTAGAATTATCTTTCTTAAGTAAAAGGCAACTAGCCTTAATTATCTTTTATTATCTAATTAACTTATGTATATTCTTATAATATAGTTTAATACATCTATTTCTAAGACTATTTGCCTTTTTAAGTCAAATATTATAAATATAAAAGCGGATATAAATTATCTCTTTAGCTCTTAAAATAAAGACTCTACTTTTATTCCTTAATAAAAGAGTTAATCTTTCTTAGTTATTAAAGTTAGTAATACTATAATCTTTAAGTACTCTTTAATAAACCTTTTATAAAAGTTTATAAATCTAAAGAAAGATTATATTTCCTTAATATTCTTTGGTTAAGGCTAGTCCTATACTACCTTAACCTTAGATTCATCTATTTAGATTCCACTTATAATTAGGATATAACCTAGGAACTTTACTTTCTTTTTATAAAATTCATACTTCTTTAGTTTAATTAAGAGATGTATCTTCTTTAGAGTATAAAGCATCTACTTTATATAGCTTTTATATTTCTTTTTTATTTTTGAGTAAATAAGGATATTATTATTTCCTTAGTTATCTTTATAATATTTTCTTAAGGTTGCCCTTCTTTCTTATAGATTTCTTATCTGCCTAATTCTTTTTTTAAGGCTTATAGTCTTTCTTTAAACTCTTTTTTATAATGCTTAATTATTGCCTTACGTCTTTATAATTCTTAATATAATAGCTAGGTTTCCTGTAATATAGGCATAATCCTTTCTTATATTTCTCTGTTACAAGTTCACTAGAAATTCTTTACTTGCTTTTATTATCTTAATTCTTCTTAAGTGACTCTTGCTTCTTTTCTTTTCGAGTTACGTCTAAGTCTATAAGCATGTTTTGTCCTGCAGGGTAATATCCTTATACCTTATGCTTTAGATGTTATATATTAGCCTAGTATTATATTAGAATAATAATGTGATTTTTTTTTCCTCTTTTGAGTTATTTTTTATAGTTTTAATTATCTATCTTAATTATTATCTTAATTAAGGGTAATAACTTACTAGATTAAATAATCTTAGATAAGTCATCTTTAATAAAGTCTTTTAGCCCTTTATAGAAGATAATTAATAAGGCGAAGTCCTTCTAATCTATTTATAAGGCGATCTAATAGAATCTAGAAGTATAATCTATAATAGATCCCTTCTGCCTTATTTATAATAGGTCTCTTTTAGCTTCCTTAACTATATTTATATTCTTATATATTTGTTTAATCTTAATTACAAAGTTAGCAAAATTATAAAAGATTTATTATATATCTAGTTTTTAGTCTTTTATTATTTCTTTAAGTTTGTCTTTAAGGTAGGGTTTAAATTAGTTATATATAGCCTCTTAAAGAAAGATAGCTATATATAGTACTTTCTTTTTATCTATATTTATTACTTATATATAAAATAAGAAGTTAATTCTTAATTAATTTAAGAACTCTTGAAGTCTCTTTTAGTCTTTATAAAAGAGGTCTAGTGATATAACCTTAAACTATACGTGCCTTTCTTAGTCTTTAATAATAGTAATACTTGTTAGCCCTAAGGTAACTAATATAGTATATGTCTTAAGTAACATATATAGTATCTATTTAATTGTACTTAGTATTTTGAAAAGTAGTAGTCGAAGTGTTAGGGCTCAACTAGTTAAGACAAGTCTTAACTAGAAGCTGGGTCTAAAGGGTTAGTTAGGTAGAATAGGAAGTATAGTAAATAATACTAGAATGTCTTTAACTTAAGTATAAGCTAATAATATAAGTTGACTACAAAGACTATAAAACTATCTAGGAAATAAGCGTACTTATATAGAGTAAAAGATTTGTGCTCAGAGTTAATTATCCTGATTACCTTTGATTATTACTTATAAGTGCTTACTCTGATCACCTCTGATCATTGCTTATAAGTGCTTATCCTGATCACCTCTAATTATTACGTTATCCAGGTCTAACTATGTATATAGTTCAGGGTCTAGTCCTGTCTAAGTCTGTTATAGTTCCTTCGCAGAGTACCAGGCAGCTCTGTAGTGCTTGTTAGTGCTTAGCGTATTTATATGCTATAATAATAAGGAGGTCTATACGCTTTACAAGGCTAATAAGGCCCTTACAAAGTGCTAAAGGGCTAAAAAGACATGTGTATAAGCTAGAGGTACACTTATTATAAAGGATATATATAATTTAATTAAGTAAAAAGAAATTATATAATTATAGTTAAGTAGAAAGTTAGTAAAAGAAAGTGTTACATAAACTAAGTCATTAGGTTTATAGCATTATAAGAGATATAATAAGACTAACTATAATGTATAAATCTGTTAAGAGGTTAAAGAAACATTTAAGGAAGATAGTAATGTAAAAGATAATTAATTTTCTTATATTATAATTATGTATAATAGTTAGAAGATTATAAAGTAAAAGAAAAGTAGGCAGGTTACTTATATAGACAGGCTGCTTATAAACTACGTT
>NW_006916461.1:0-3783 GCF_000464535.1 Endocarpon pusillum Z07020 | reverse complement strand
TACACATTATTATATAATATAAATACTTTAAGAAATATAAAAAAAAAAGGTATATTACTTTATTATAAGTATATATTAAATATAATATAATAATATAATAATTCTAAAAGACTATCTTCTTAAAGAAAGCTTAATACTAAATATTAAAGAAAGATTTATTAATATAATAAATAAGTAAAGATATTATAAAAAAAGAAATTATAAAATCTTAAGAAATTAAAAGACGCACTCTTAGCTTATAAGACTAAGCTAGTAAGAGGAAGGGATAGTATTATAGTACATAAACACGCTAAGTACTAACAGGCATTACAGAGCTGCCTAGCACTCTGCAAAGGAACTATAACAGACTTAGGCAGGACTGGACCCTGAATTATACACATGGTCAGACCTAGACAACGTAATAATCAGAGGTGATCAGGGTAAGCACTCATGAGCAATGATCAGAGGTGATCAGGGTGAGCACTCATAAGCAATGATCAGAGGTGTTCAGAATGATCAATTCTGAGCACGAATCTTCTACTCTATATAAGCACGCTTATTTCCTAGATAGTTTCATAGTCTTTGTAGTCAACTTATGTTATCAGCTCATACCTAAGTTGAAGACATCTTAGTATTGTTTACTACACTTCCTGTTCGGGGTCCCTTATTCTTATAACAGGGGTTCCCTAATTTCACAACAGTTGTAAGATTAGGGCCACTCTATTCTTACAGCAGCCCAAATTAGGGCATAGGGTTACCCTATTAGGTAGTAGGGCTTCCTAATAGAGCTAGCTTTAAAAACCTTAACTTTTACTACTGCCCTGTGAATAAGTGTTTTGTCAGAAACAATGCATTAATAATCTGTGCCCTGCAGGATAAACCCTTAAATAGTGCCACAGATTCTGTGAATTAGAGCTTCAGAGTTCATATCTGCTAACAATTTGTTAGCAAATTTGGACACTGCGGTTTCTAACTCGGCATATCAGGCATATGAATCAGAAATCTATAGGAATCAGTTCAGCAGAGTCCTACCCGAACCCGACAGGTTAGGCATCCTATCTGACCCCTTTGAAAACGATCATAATCTATTTGACGACGACTTTGACTATAATAACATTAATGACGAGCTTATTAATAACAAAATCAAGAATTTTATAAAAGATGGCCAGTAATTAGCTATCTCTAGCTATGCTATTAAATAACTACGGTTAAGGGCGAGCTCAGAAAATCCGTACAAAAATCAATGGCCCTAGAGAGTATTTGCTCCTGATAAAGAATATCTAGATGACGAACAAGAATAAGAGGAATAGGAAGGGTTTACAGATCTAGTTGTTTAGTCTATTTCTGATATTTTACCTCCTCTGACTAATTCATTCGAATCTCAAGAAGAAGCTTTACAGTTTGTTTAAGAATAGACCTAAAGGCATGGCTATGTGTTAAGAATTTGCACTTTAAAGAAGCGACAGAAAGGTGATATCCACTCTTATTTTATCTACTTTGAATGTGATTATGCAAGCAAGAATAAGCCTTATATAAAGGTCAATAATAAGCAACTTTAAAAGAGCTCTTTAAAGCAATAAGAATATCTATTTCGCTATATAATTAAGCAGTTAAAAAAGGAGCTAAATAGCCTATAGAGAATATAGTATTATAAAGCACCTTATAATAAGCATAACTATAGTTTATCTCATCTCCTTACTGCCTATTCTATCTATTATCAAAATACAAGAAACAATAAGCCAGAGCTCCTTAATCAGATTCAGAATAATAAGCTAGCCTAAATATCTGTAAGAGATATTCTTGCCTCTGTATAAAAACAGTTCCTTAAGGCCCTCTTAACCCTTTAAGACGTTAAGAACGTCTATAGCGACTTTAAGAAGACATTAAATCATGGTTTATTAGCTATCTAAGCTATAATATCAAAGCTTAGTAATAAGTTTTAATTTTACTACGTTCTTAATAACTATAAATGCTTAGAAAGGGTTCTTTTCTTTTATAATGCCTCTTTACAACTTTTATATCTGTTTCTAAAGAGCTATATACTTGATGCTACCTATAAGACTAATTAATTTAATTTATTATTACTAGATATTATTAGCTTTATAACAATAAATAAGTCATTTATTATAGACTAGGCATTTCTAATATATAAGTATAAAGAGAACTATATCTAGGTTTTATAATAGATTTGAGATATTTATAAGAAATATAAGCTACTTATATCAGAGTTAATTATAATAGATAAGGCTAAAAGTCTTTATAATGCCTGTAGTATTATATAGCCTGAAGTACCTTATCTTCTTTATTATTAACATATTAATAAGGACGTCAGAAGCTATTATTAGAAGAAATAGCTTAAAATAACTACCTTAAATATCACAAATAAAGCTTAGAAAACTATAATTAATTAGTATATTAGCAAATTTCTTAAAGTTTAATTATAGCTACTATACACACTAATAAAGGCTAAATATAATTAAATTTAGGGTATTTTATAGTGTTGATTTCGTAATTCTTAGCCTTAAATTCTTAGCTATCTCGTCTGAACTTAGCTTCTCTTTAAAGAGACCTTTATTTGTGTGTAAACTAATAAAATTAGGCACTATAATAACATTAATAGCTTAAGAGCAGAAGGGGTCTATTAGGCTATTAAGTATTATATAAGATCAAGATAGATATATCTTAATAACGTTATAAATTATTTATTAATATATCTTGATCTATATAATAAATAGCTTTAAGAAGAGCTTAAATATAACTAACAAAAAAAGAGAACTAATCTTTAAAATCTACTTTATTACAAGCTTTATAGCTATATAAGCTACTATATAATCAATTAGATTAAAGACTATTACAAATCTTATAATTTACAGCTCAGAAATTCTTATATGCCTCTTGCTTTTTGTAAGCAGCTTTTTACAACTATAAAGGGCCTGCCTTATGCTTATCTTCTACAGCAACAAATAATCAAGCATCAACCTCTTAAGATAGCAGATTTTGACGTTTAGTAAAGAATCAACTGTCTAGGAGAATTAGCTAAGCTTCCTCTTATTCGAATAATTACTGACCTTCTAATTGTCAGAACTCGATATACAAAGTCACAAAAGCGTCAGCTATCTCTGTTTAAGGTTATTCAAGAGCAGGTTAACTCTCTGGCCACAGCTTCGTTGAAAAAGGGCAAACACAAGGCAAATTCATCTCTATAGCAACGACGTCAACTGCCTCTCAAGGTTATTCGCCTTGAACGAGAAGATAGCTCAAAACTAGGTACCGCTCTAAGGCTGATCGATATTAACGAAATAGCTGTCAATAATAATCAAGAGGAGGAGATCAACAGTGACGATGACCCTCTTAGGGCAGAGCTATAACGTCAACGCAAACAGCCTCCGCAACCTGGTATTCAGATACAAGGGTGGATTAAGTATCAACTATTGCATCCTAAAACAGCTAATTCTCCTCATCCTATACAGAAAAAAGTAACAACAACACCTCCTCCTCTCTCCGAAATCCGATCGCTATCACCATTCGCCAGCCTTAATCTTACACCATGGCCATCACCCACCCCCCTGCCCTCTACGCCCTCTCCTCTTCGCTGCGCCTCTGCCTCATTCCCTCTACCTCCTCTGCCTCCTCTTAATGAAGCAACCCAGCCTATACAGGCCATAGTATCGCCGATGACCTCCCTAATCAAGGCAAGGCCGCAAAGAGAGATACAACGGCCATGGAGATATCGAGATACATAAGAAATAGCCTACTGCGGCCTACGTCGAATGAGCTACAAATTCGGAGGAAATGGCTTGAAAT